>NC_037673.1:87885479-87935479 GCF_003255815.1 Theropithecus gelada | reverse complement strand
CATTATGACAAACAGAGCACTACTTGGTGCCTGAAAGCAGAAAGGACAAACTCCAATTTGTGTAGCTCCTGACAATAAATTTCTTAGGACTTTTTGTAGAATGTATATGTTTCCTATAACTCAGGCAACTATTTAGGTAGCAGATGTGTCTGGAAATTATAAAAGTTAGGAGGAGCTACAATGTTTCCATATCTCTAACACAGGAAGTCTATTTTACATTCTAGAGTCTCTAATCAGGATGCTACATCGACTAATTTCATAGAACACAGTTCATTTCTCCTTTAAGGTAGGTCTTATATCCTTATTTAGACAGGTGTGATAAGGGGAAAGCTCCAAATGACTCAGTAATATAGAGATCCTACCAACACCCCTGTGACTATTTACATGTGTATTAACTTTCAGTAAAAGAGAAAAGTGCTAAACAGCAGGGATTGTAATCACCAGGACATGATTATGTAGTCACTTGTTTCTAAGAGTTTATCAAAATATATGGGTTCTCTCCCCAAAGATCAAGTCAGTATTTTTGATCTCTGTAACCTTTTATACATAGGCTGCAATGACTTCATGTTGCCCACTGTTGGACCTCTAAAACCACTCCCCAGTAGACTGACAGGAGAATACATCTTGAGACAAATCTAAATACCCACTAATTTAACAAGACTAAGGATATAATGGGATTCTAGATCACTATGAAAGGGGCGGGGGCTTGGCAACAGATAGTATCCTCAAACTGAGCAGTTGAAGAAAGTTTAATAAAAGGACTATTGAAAATGTGTGGATATAATTTTGGAAAACCAACAAGCAATAGTTCAGTAACCTGAGGCTTGAAGAGAAGGGATGGGAACTGGGCACAGTGGCTCACATCTGTAGTTTCAGCACTTTGGGAGGCTGACGCGGGTGGGACACTTGAGGCCAGGCATTCGAGACTAACCTGGCCAACATGGTGAAACCCCGTCTCTACTAAAAATACAAAAAATTAGCCAGGTGTGGTGGTGCCTGCCTGTAGTTACAGCTGCTTGGGAGGCTGAGACATGAGAATCGCTTGAACCCAGGAAGCAGAGGTTGCAGTCAGCTTAGATTGCTCCAGTGCACACCAGGCTGCAGCCTGGGTAACTCTGCAGACAGTGAAACTCTGTCAAAAAAAAAAAAAAAAAAAAAAAAAGAAAGAAAGAAAGAAAGAAAGAAAGAAAGAAAGAAAGAAAGAAAGAAAGAAAGAAAGAAAGAAAGAAAGAAAGAAAGAAAGAATAAGAAAAGGAGGAATGAGGACCTAGGAGGCCTTTACGAAAAGCTACTCTGATGGGATAAGGGGAAGGGAACTTTACCTATATACAGAGAGGATATCTTGGAGGGGGTTGCTTCATGGTAGCTGTGGCCTTCAGCAGAGATGCAGCCAAGCCACAATACCCAGAGAAGAGGAACCTGGGGAGTAAATGTCTCCATGCACCCACCCTCCTCCTTTCCTCCAGATCTCCTGTTAGGGCCTCTGCGTGACTGAATCCAACCAGAAGCAGAGGGAAAGGGAGCCTTTCAAGGCAGTCTGTACAGATCAGCATCATGGGGCACCATTGTGAGAAGAAAAGGATGGAAAGTAGACCTTGAGAAAAGATTCAGCACGAAGTGTTTTCCAAAGTATGTTCCAAAGAATACTACTTCGGCAAAATGAGCCCCTGTGCGAAAGGTCTAAGAGCACATGAGTTTGGGGAAATGCCACATAACTTAACCCCTATATGTCCATATACTTTGTGCCAGGCAGTTTTTGAAAGACAGCAGATACAGCACTAAGAAAAATAATGACTGTCTATACCTTGATGAAACTTACAGCTTACTGGGAGGCACACGTGGATTATTTCATGGCTGTATAACACAAACCTAAAGTCCACTGCTATGAAGAATTTTAAAAGCTTATTTTTACATTTACATTTATTTGTTTATTTATTTTAGAGACAAGGTCTCGCTCTGTGACCCAGGCTGGAGTGCAGTGGTGCTATCATGGCTTACTGCAGCCTTAACCTCCTGGCTTTAAGCCATCTTTGTGCCTTAGGCTCCTCAGTAGCTGGGACTACAGGTATGCAACACCACACACAGCTAAATGTTTTTGGAGAGACAGAGTCTCAGTATGTGTACCAGGCTGGTCTTGAATTCCCGGCATCAAGAGATTTTTTCCACCTTCGCCTCCTGGTATGGTTTGGCTGTGTCCCTACCCAAATCTCATCTTGAATTGAAATTCCCATAATCCGCACATACCCTGGGAGGGACCCAGTGGGAGGTAACTGAATCACAGGGGTAGTTTCCCCCATGCTGTTCTTGTGATACTGAGTGCATTCTCACAAGATCTGATGGTTTTATAAGGGGCTTTTCCCCCTTTGCTCGGTACTTCTCCTTCCTGCTGGATGTGAAAAAGGGTGGGTTTGCCCCATCTTCCGCCATGATTGTAAGTTCCCTGAGGCCTCCCTAGCCCTGAGGAACTTTGAGTCATTTAAACCTCTTTCCTTTATAAATCACCTATTCTTAGGCATTTCTTTATAGCAGCCTGAGAAAATTACAGGTGTGAATCACAAAAATTTATTTTTGATACGTTAATGTTCTAGAATACACTATTCTATTAAATATAATTCAGGAAAAATTGATTTAATAAAAATATGATATTGTAATGGGGAAATGATGACCCTGTCATAATTAATTGAGACATTGAAAAATTTTAATTATACATGGTTTCATCTCAATGTGAAAATAGATAAACCAGATATCATATTAAGTAATTTGAGCAATTAATAGGACCTATATTAAGAAGAATAAGCTATAAACTCAAGCCCAAAATTACAATGTGAAAATCCACAAAATGATAAAGTGAAAAAGGTAAATTAAAAATTTAAATTACAAATGACAGAAGATTAAACAATATGATATTCCATGAAATTTGGGCTAGAGTTCAAATTTTGTTTATTGGTGTAATCTTACAAACCTGGTGTCCTTAGATTTGAACATAAAGCTAAACTGGAATCGTTTAAAGCATTTTTTTTTACATTTCTCTCCTCCCTTTATTAGACTATTATATATTATTCTCTAGTATTTCTTGCTTTTCCTCAAAAGTGGCCATACATTATTCACCTTCATATCTGCAGTATCTGGGCCCATGTTTTGCCTGGTGAGTTTTTCAAAATGTATTTTTCAAATTTAATTAGTTTAATAATTATAATAATAATTTGCAGTAATAATGATTATAACAACAACAACAAAAATATATATTTAACTTTATTACATGCTTGCTTTGTGCCAGATGTTGGTTTAAGTGCTTACGTGGATTATTTCATTAGCCTTCACAACAACCCAATGACATGCATACCATTATTTTCCCTACTCTATAGATTAGAATACTAAGCCATTAAGAGTTTAAATAACTTGCCCACTGGCACACAGGTAAGAAATAGTGGAACTAGGAAATCTAAACCCAGAGACTGAACAGTGGATCTTTTGTGTTATAATTCAAATAATTTTCAGACTAAATCTAATTAATTTAGGCCTATCTAACTAGGTAACAATTTTTGACACATTAGTTTCAACCTTAGAAAATTGGATTATAAAAATATACTAGAGTTCAGTATGTTAGAAAAATGAGGGCATATATGTTAAAGTAATAGAAATAAAGAAGCAGTTGAAATTCAGAAGAGAAAGATTAAATACGAGTGAAGTAAATATCTTTGCAGTTCATAAGAAGAGGAAGGTATGGATATTATATTCAATAGAATTTAGAGGCAATTGTGGGATAAATTACACTGGAGCATTATAAGTGAAGGCAATGCTTTTTTTATATCTTATGCTATGACATTTACAGAAAAATAAAAATTTTAGTGGCATACTAGTATTTTTACATAAAATAAATACAAAAGCCTAGTTAAGGCATAAAAATTCCATGTACCACCAGAGATGAGGGAAGCATATTTAATTCATATACTTTCAAATGTGAGTACCATGGGACATTTTTATCTGAGAGTATTTTTCTTCTATGATGCATAAGTTTATACATACTCTATTGTGGCTATATCAACCATTTTTTAAAATAATTATCCAACCTTAAAGTTTAAACAGTTTTATTCACTTAATTATGCCATTAAAATTAAAAGGTTTGTGTCGAATTAAAATAAATCTTAAATAATCCTTTGAAGAGTTTTCACAAAATGTAGGTAGCTTCTACCAGCTTAAATATATTTACCACTGACTATTCTAAAAAGTAAAAAAAGACAGCACAATAAAATGCCAGAGAATAATTGAAGCTATATGATAAACTTAAAGCAATATACTATTTAGCTCCATGTACACTGCCAGCATAGAGCAAGGCTCACTAGAGGATCTTTGTTGATGACTATGATTATTGTGATGGTGTTGACTCTTTCTTTCAATCTTACACAATCTAGTTGTTACGTAAATCACTAAAAAAATATTACTAGGGTAATCTATTTCGTTATCTGTATATGCAGAATGAATTAAAATTGATATTCTTCTTTTTTCCTGAAGACACTATTATGTATAGAAAACTATGTACTGTCAAATATTTTCAGTGAAAAATATATAACATAAAGAGTAGAGACTGTAATGAAAGCGGATTACATAGATGTAGAGATGAAATGTCATGATAGTGACAGAATGGTGATAATTTTCATGTTACTGTAACCATGGTAGAAGCATAATTAGCAAGCAGAGTTGTCTTTATTATAAAACTGGAGCACTTATTGGTTAAAAATTATTTTACAAAAATTCTTTCTCTGTTTGGTCTAGATTAACATAAAACAATGACTAATTTCAATAAATAGACTACTGAAAATCCCCTGAATGGACCCACTCACTGCCCTACTGAAGCATGCATGTCTCTGAATTATATTTACTTGATGACAGTAGAAGTTCACCTGTTAAAAAATTCACTAGGTTCTTCTCACTGTGACTCATAAGGACGTTGGCTTTGCTAAAACTTGGAAAAGCTACATAGACTGGCTAGGGTGATAGAATGCATGAAATTTTTCTTTGAGGCTTTAGACACATAGAACTAACCAAAGAAAATTGGATTTGTCTAGAAAATCAATTGGATAATTCAAACTCAATCGCCCTTTTCGTTAACAGAAATAATTTACCTCTGCACTACCTGGTTATGCAACCTTCTTTATCTTTACAGAATATTTCCATGGTCTCTTTATATCATACTATCTTCTCTGAAAACTAGTAACCCTTTTCTTGAATGTCCCTTAAGGACAGACCACTTTGTACACAAGGCCAAGTCATAATGGGTGGTTTGGAGCCATGTTGGAAGTTGAATATTATCTCTGCCATTTAGCTGTCTCGTCTTGTGTAAATACTCACCCTCTCTAAGATTCGGTTTCTTCATCTGAAATTAGGTTACTTATGCCTACTTTCAATGTTACTGAGAAGATTAAATGAAGTAATGTAAATTACTGTTATGTATTAATAACCCATAAGTCAGTAAAATATTAATTTGTATACAAAATACTATGACTTTTGTCTATGACATCTTTTCTACCAGAATAAAATCTGAAGACATGTCCACATTTTGTTTTGCTTTGTATTTCTCACAGCTGCTGGCTCAATGCTGTATACAAAGGTACTCAATAAATGCAAGCTGCATGAGCATATGAATGAATGAATAATGCAGTATTGGTGTCATTGTTCTGTCTGACTTTGCCTTTCAATACTCAGAGATTTTTGCTGCAGGCCTGGGTGTCATCAGGATCAAGAAGGCAGAGGCAGGCAGAGCACTTGCAATTTTTCCTGGGTTGTTTTGGATATTCATGTGCCTCACTGCACAGCAGTCCTGTGCAAAAGACATCTGCTTTGAATAATCTCATTGGACTTTTAAAAAGATGTATCACTTACTAGTATACTGCCAATATAAAACACAAAGCTATATGCATAAAATTTGTAACACTGGTTTTAGCAAATTTTGTTAGAAGAAATAAAGTTTATTTAACTATTCTTCAAATTCTAGGAAGAATCTTACAGAATATTCATTTGTTTTTAAAATTATGATCGTATTGAATATTTCTTATAATCTTAGGTAAAAATAGTTAGAGGACATATTATGAATTCAAATAATGTAACATGTGTGCATCTGGGAAAAAACTCAAAGAGAATATTCAAAAATGAATATGCTAGTAGTGAGACTACAGATATTTTTCATACTCTTGTTAACGAACATTATCAATTATTATAGGAGTCACAGGGGAAGGAGGAGGGGAAGGGCAGAAGAATTTTCAAGTGGAAGCACTTGTGACACCCCCAGAGTGACCTTTATGAAACCCGATGTTTAAATGAAAGTTTTTAGCTCAACTACATTGCAAAGTGAGGAGATGGCCCAAAATCTAAATAATTTCAAAGGCCAAAATGTAAATAATTTCAAAGTAAGAATTCCAGAATTAATAGAAAACATGTAGATCTCTCACCTACTTCCAGAGTGTAAAGCCAGGCAACTGGGGACAGAATCTTAAAAAGAAGCTTAGGTTCCTCAGAGTTATTCTGAGTCTCAACCCGCCATTTGCAGAAACACAGCACACTGGTTTCTGAATGATGCATGAGGAACCTAACGGGTTAGATGCTGGCTGCCTTGAACTGTGGTAACTGAGTAAAAAAACGGTGTTTTGAGAAATAACTGGATCCTTAGAGCTTCTGGAGAAAAGGCAGATTGGTTTTTCCCTCTGACAAAAGGGCCATTCTTGAAAGGGAGCTGTCTAAGAGCACCACCACCAAGAGGGGCTAGGTACGTCAGGGGAAGAAAGCTGGAGGTAGACTTCCAGATAGCACAGGGCTTCTAGTGAGGACAGCCAGAGTGGAGTTACATTTCTCTACTTAAGGGAACTGCGGATGAAGTAATGGTGAAGGAACTCCACCGATGCCCCATGAAAGAGAGTCAGCTTTAAAATCCTGCCCAATGCAGAGTACCAATGGAGAGTACAGAAGTACTTTGACCCTGTCCTTTTGTATTTTTTATTTGTATTTTAATTTTTTGAGAGGGAGTCTCAATCTGTCTCCCAGGCTGGAGTGCAGTGGCACAATCTTGGGTCACTGCAAACTTTGCCTACTGGATTCAAGAGATTCTCCCACCTCAGCCTCCGGAGTAGCAGAGATTACAGGCGCCTGCCACCACCCCCAGCTAATATTTGTATTTTAGAAGGGTTTCACCATCTTGGTCAGGCTGGTCTTGAACTCCTGACCTCAAATGCTCTGCCCGCCTCGGCCTCTCAAAATGCTGGGATTACAGGCATGAGCCACTGCGCCCGGCTGGCCTGTCTTTTATTCATATTTGCTGCCCTTGCCACTCCTCCAACACTGAAAGGATTAATTGAATGAGAGAGATGAGGAAAGAGAGAAGCAACTAAACCAGCCATCTTCTCCCCTTAGTGTTGCTGGCAGCAGGCTTGAGTTTGGGGGTAGGAAAGGAGGAGAAAGCCACAACTGACAGGTAGGTAAAGAGATTTGATTTGTACAGAATGCTGGAAATTGTAAATACTGAACTGTGTTTTGGTGTAATTAGTAAACTGTGACTATAGAAATTTAATTACATAAGCATGATGCAAAAATTCATGGGGCCTACATAGGATTCTATCCAGCCAAGGTGGGAGGACCCACCTTACTGAGAAAATATAAAAGTACGGTGGAAACAAAATTATTGGTCGCTTTATGGTTACATCCTAGAATCACTCTGTCAGTGTAATAATTGTGCTACTTAACATACTTGGATTGGATGTAAGTATAAGTATTTATATCACAATTAAGGGTTTTGATCATACACCATTTTTGTTACATAAATTTTTAAAAATTATCTATTCTTATTTTTATTTTCGAGATGGGATCTCACTTAGTTACACAGATTGGAGTGCAGTGGTCTGATCTCTGCTCACTGCAACCTCTGCCTCCCATGTTCATGCTATCCTTCCACCTCAGCCCCCTGAGTAGCTGGTTCCACAGGTGTGCACCACCATGCCCAGCTAATTTTTTTTTTTTTTGTATTTTCGGTAGAGATAGGGTTTCACCATGTTTCCCAGTTTCATCCCAAACTCCCAAGCTCAGGCGATTCAACCGCCTCAGCCTCCCAAAGTGCTGATATTACAGGCAAGAGCCACCACTCCCAGTCTAGGAACACTTTATTTATTCTGAATTAGGTTAATAGTAAATTCAAAGGTATGCTTATTTAGTTTTACAAACGTGTAACTGAATGGCATGTGATATAAAAACAAAACTGTGCGATTATTTGAGCTCTTTGTCCTAGCGATGGACTGATAAAATGTCCTTATGGATGATAGTATAAAATTAGTTAATGGATAAGATGCTATTTTATTTTTTTTTCCTTTAATTTTAAAATGAAGCCTTTTAGATAGAAGCATAATCTATTCTTAGATTTGAATATCTTTTTGTAGAGGACAGTCTATCTCCCTTTCACATGACATCATTTTATAACAGCAAAGAGTTATATTTTCCTTGTCTTTCCATCTTCCAGTCATATTATGTTTGCCCCACTTATATGATTTCAATGTCTTCAACATTCACTGATTCTTTTTTGTTCGTTTGTTTGTTTATTTGTTTTGTTTTAGAGTCTTGCTCTGTCGCCCAGGCTGGAGTGCAGTGGTGCGATCTCGGCTCACTGCAAGCTCCGCCTCCCGGGTTGACGCCATTCTCCTGCCTCAGCCTCCCCTGTAGCTGGGACTGCAGGAGCCCGCCACCTCGCCCGGTTAATTTTTTTGTATTTTTAGTAGAGACGGGGTTTCACTGTGTTAGCCAGGATGGTGTTGATCTCCTGACATCGTGATCCGCCTGCCTCTGCCGGGCCTCCCAAAGTACTGGGATTACAGGCATGAGCCACCGCGCCCAGCCAACATTCACTAATTCTCATAGTTGCAGGATTGACATACAATTTATCAACTACTATTGAACAGTGATACTTGGACTTCAGATTACTGAATTTTTCTCTTTGATATACTATATATTTAATACATTTCAAGTATATGATCAGTGAAATGATATATTAATGTGTGACACCTCAAGGAATTAAGGAACTCACATTGAAAATTTATACAGCCTTTTAATAAATAAATACATCCATAACATTGGGGGCTTTAGGAAGCTATATGTTCAGCTAAGAGGGAGCATTTCTAATCTAGCTAGGAAACTGAGGAATCATAAATGAAACGACAGACTTCTTGTATCTGTGGGCATGTATAACTGGCAGAGCTCAGAACAATTGTTTGCATTCTAGTTTCAAGGGAGGCTGTGCTTTGTAAGCTGGAGAGGCAGATACACTCACCTGAGACTAAATCAGAGTTGAGAAATATGAAGAAACTGTTCTTTTGAGGAGCTTCCTATGTTTTTGGTAGTGCCTGCTTTTCAGGGGTGTTAGTAGATGCATGGTGGAGTTCCTGGGGCAGAAATGGCATGGATGGTAGTGGCTGTTGCAGTCATGTGAAGACTGTGACTTTTCAAACTTGGTGTTGAGTGTACCAGTCGTAGCAGCTGTATCATCAGGCCAGTTCTGCAGAATGGTTTTTAGTGTTGTTCCTAGAAGCTCAAATATCTTCTGTTCCTAGAAACTTCTGTTCCTAGAAGTCTCAAATATCTTTCTCGAGCTCTCTGATTATTGTGTGAGCCATTAACTAGATGACCATATAATTACTCATCCACCAGGACAGTTTTGAGAGTGAAAATAGGATGGCATTGTGCATTAACCTCAAGACAACAACCTTAAAAACAAGAATGACCCAACTATACAATCACTTTACCTATTGACTTTTAGTAAATTCAGTTTCTGCTTAAATATACCAGAATGTATTCATTTATATAACGAAGAACCTTTACCAGAACCAAAATGAATTGTGGTATATCCATGGTACAAAATGTTGTATAAACATTGCCTAGAATTAATAAGGCTAAAAAGATTTTCTTTGGAGGGATGTCCATGTTACACTATTCAGTGATAAATGAGCACAAGTTTATAAGTTCATGTAGAATAACATGGTGGCCTTTTAGATTCGAATGTCCCCCAATTTTCTTCTAAGTTATTTGTAAATAAGGGACATATACACTCAAGACCAGAAAAATTAGCTCCAGATGCCAGCCAGAAGTAGAGGACTTGGGAAGTGCATGGCACCAGAGATAGTGGCCCTGAAAAGTCAGTGCTTTCAGGGAATAAAGACACCTATGAAGATGAAGGGGTCCTTAGTGTCCTGAAGGGTGAAAGAAAATAAAAGGACAACTGAAGAGGATAATTCTACTGAGACAAGACAAAAACAAAGAATTAGAAGATGTTAAACAAAATCAAGAAGTGTCACATATTTAAAACAAACAAACAAATGAACACACACACACACACACACACACACACACACACACACACACACACAAAGCTGTCCTTTATGGACATAGTAGGGGAAGGAACCCTTTAAATCAACCACAAAGAAAACCACTTCCTCAGTGGCGGTTCCTCAAAAGTATATGCTGCAATTGCCGGTACAGGAAAATCCACACCAAACAAATCTGACAAGGAAAAGTAAAACCCATCAAAGCAAAACCCAGAATCCACATGAAGATACTCTAAAAATAAAAATAATAATAATAAAAGCTCTTTGCCAGGTGAAAGCACATCAGTTAAGGCAGGTCAATAAGCAGAAGAAAAGCATAACAGAAAACTAAGGTTGAAATTAAGGGAAATTAAACAAAAAATTGCAAATGTGACATAACCATGTGAATCAGAAATTTTAAAAGTGAAAGCAAATGAACAAAGTAAAATGATTATAAAATGTAACTAGCTGATCTAAAAGAATATCTCAGAATGTATCTCATAAATGAAGACAGAATTATTAGTTATCTACAAAAGAATAATACAAATGAAAATACAGTGATAAATACACAGAGAATAAATGAGAAACCACAAGAAAATAAAACAGTAGCACTAATAATAATAACAATAATAAACAGAATCAGTGAGAAAGTAATAGATGTAGAAGATAACAAAGATCCAGCATAAGATTTGTAGTATCTGAAGCAGAAAAACAACCAATGAAACCAAATTGATATTTCAAATTAGGGTTAAAACACGTGTTAAATAAGATAATACAATAGGAAGATTCAAATTTGCCCACTATATTCCTGAGAATATTAAAACAATTTTTTTTTTTTTTTTTGGAGACAGAGTCTCCCTTTGTCGCCCAGGCTGAAATGCAGTGGCAGGCTCATGGCTCAATCGCGGGGTTGAGGCTGCAGTGAGCCATGAGCCTGCCACCGCACTCCAGCCTGGGTGACACCTCAGTGCTGGGATTATAATTGTGAGCCACCGCGTTTGGTGACTGAAACAGAAGTTTTTACTCTGAGACATGTCATTACTAAGCTTTCATCCCTTGCTTCAGGATAAAGACTAAATCACGTATTTTACATTCCAATTGCTCACTCCTAGTATATACAATAGCAATTTACTTACGTATATTAACCTTGTATCCTGTGATCTTGCTATAGTCACTTATTAGCTACAAGAGGGATTTCTGGGTCAATTCTTTGGAATTTTCTACATAGAAATGATGTCATCTATGAATAAAGACTGTTTCATCCCTTATTCCTAATCTTTAAAATGTTTATTTCTTTCACTTATCTATCTTACTAGCTAAGACTTCCTATACAATATCGCTTAAAGGTGATGAGAAATAACATCCCTGTATTGCTCCCAGTCTTGGAAGGAAAGTGTCCCGTGTGGCAACCAGGAGGCACAGACCGAACAGTTGACATGGAGTTAGTTTAAATTGAGATATACTGAAAGTAGAAAATACATACCAAATTTCAAAGACTTTGTATGAAAAAAAGAAAATAAAAAATCTCATGTATTTTTTTATAATGATTACAGGTTAAAATGATATATTAACATAATTTTACTTGTTAGCTTTTAATGTAGGCTAGTTAACACTTAACATTATATATGTATAACAGTTACATAATGGCCAGGCACAGTGGCTCAAACTTGTCATTCTGGCACCTTGGGAGGCCGAAGTGATCACTTGAGCCCAGGAGTTTGAGACCAGCCTGGGTAACATGGGAAAACCCCATCTCTACTAAAATTACACAAATTAGTTGGATGTGGTGGTGCATGCCTTGGTCCCAACTACTCGGGAGGCTGAGGCAGGAGGATCATTTGAGCCCAGGGATTCAAGGTTGCAGTGAGCTGTGATTACAGCAACCCACTCCAGTCTGGGCAAAAGAGCAAGACCCTGTCTCAAAGAGAAAAGAAAAGAAAAGAAAACCAAACCAAAAACATATAGATATGGCTCTCATTTTATTTTTAGTGGTTAGTGCTAAAACCCTACTTCCTAGAAAGTTGATGTGATAGCTCAATTTGGCCTATGAGAACAAAAGTCACGTCCTAAGCTTGGATAAACGATGAGCTAGAAGGACCTTTGTTCCTAACACTTTGAGGAACGGTGCCTTACTGAACTTACATTAATGAAACTAAAATTCAATTCTATTTGTGTCACATTTATTTTCAACTTTCTGTCATAGAAGTATCTCATTTTTATAATTGTATGTGAATGAATGTATGCATGTATACGTAGGTAAGTAAAATATAGTCACCCAAATCCTATGTTGGTGAGGTGAGTTTTCCTTTTGAGTATTCATGCTTTAAAAAAATATATGAACATCAATTCATTTGTTAAAAATGAAGGTCTGAATAGCAATAGAAAATCTTAAAAGTTTTGTAAATAACCTCAAAACAATGGGCTCTCCAATTTATTTTAAAACTGAGAACTGTTTAATTACCCATGATTTAAATGTCATTCTTGACAAACTGAGAGCAGTGTTGATAGCAGGATGGAATGAAATTACAGAACTGTGAAGGTATTTTCGGTATTTATTATAATTCTGACTCAGTTTTCGTTGAACGGATTCCTTTTTAAAAGATTCGAAATCACTCAAAACCCTATAATGCTATTTTAACAGTGTTTTCTTAAAGTAGTCTGGGAGACAGAAGAGGTCACTATGCTGAAACTCATAATGTTAAAAATAAAGGATCTATTATATTTTTTTCTTAGGGAAAAAAGCCTCTGAAAAGTCACATCATTATTAATAAAATGTCTAGCAGTCAAAAGCCATGCTATATTGAACAATTAATGGGTGTTTATAAAATTTCATGTTTGGAGAAAGTTTGCTTTTTCTGCACGGTAAAATTTATGACCAGATATGTTCAGCACTATAATAAACCTGCTTTAAAATTCCGGCACAAAATTGACATTCAACCATGTTCTAACAGTTCAGATACTGGCAAGGTCTACAAAGATGCCACTGAAAAATATATATAGTGCATAATTTTCATTTCTTTGCTGTCAGGGTAACATGTGTGCTTCATATGCTTTAGTGAAGTCTAGCAGTACAAATGTGTCAAAAAATCATAAAAATTTGTCTTCTATGACTAACATATAGGATTTAGGACCCTAGTCTTTTGGATATTTATCTCTAAGTAGGAAAAGAAGAATTTATTCTTGGACAAACATATATACTTTATGTTTAACACATTTTCCCTGTGGGATTTAATGAAACAACTTTAGCAGAAGTCACCATGCTCCTTGTAGAGTTTCTTTCCCCATTGCTGTAATGGCCTAAAAATTAGCATAAGGTTTTATGTTCAAGGATTTCAAAAATGGCATCCAACAAAAATTAAAAAGGTATTAATTAAACTTATGACCGAGGAAAGGAAACTATCTTCTACTAAATTTGCTTTATAACTCTATTAAGGTGTTTGCCATAGAAGATAAATAAAAGGAATTATTGTATTAGTCTGAATTCCTTTATTGCAAGTGGCAGATACCAAATCCCATTTACTTGAAGTAAAAATTTAGTAACTCCCATAAATGGGAAGTTGCAGATGAAGGCTGGTATGAGATAGATCAGATAGGACAAGAGTTCTGTCATTGATTCCTGTGGTTGCTCTGCTTATCTTTTCTTGTCTGTGTTGAACTTTATATTTCCGGCTCATTTTCTCCACATGGTAGGCAGAATCGTCATGGCCATAAAATGCTGCCAGCCTCGGAAGTCCAGTGGAAAGAGTCTATAACTAATAAAAGATATGGCCTCATTTGTTTTCTGAAATATGAAGGCATCTGCTATCTCAGTTTGTGATGTTTTAGAGCATGATACCCCTGCAATTAGGCCTTTGCTCTAAAACTGTGATGGGAAAAAACAGCGAAGCCCTGATGCCAGAGCTTGCAGGACAAAGACTTTCTCAAGAAAAATAGGCCCTGTTTTTTTCTTCCCTCTTGACTAATGAGCTTCTGCTGAGGCTCATACTCCTTACTAAATTTCTCATATCTTTGGTCTGTGTTATTAAATGTATTATTAGTAAGAAACTACAATATACAAACATATTTGTAGTTATATAGTTCTTCTTGGGAAATATGTTTACCTAGGTTATCTTCATACAAAAATATCATATGAGTTATTAAGGGATCATTCTGTTTCCTTTCTCTTTATTTTGTTCCTACTTTTTCATAATTTTTATACTCATTCTTGTCTTTTGCCACTTTCTTTTTTCTTTCTCTTTCAAAATTTATTAAAACTAGTCCAGGTCACTTATCATTTTTAAAATAGATATTTTCTAGCAAATACATTGTAAAACATACTTCTATAAAATGAATACTATGTGTCATTTTATGAAATGACTTCATAAAAATAAAACTCCTGTTTTATTTTTTGTGTATTATATATATTATGATTAAGGATATGCTAATCTGGAAAAAACATCACTTGTAGTTAACATTAAATTGCATTTAAGAATGTAACAAATAATTTCATGCTTACTTTTTTGAAGTAACTGAAAAAGTCAAATACAGTTTCCAATCCTTTGTGTTTGGATATCTAAATGTTCGTTTTGCATCATTGAATTAGTTCTTATCTTGAGCTCAGTGTGGGAATATTTAACACTCTTGTGGTATCGATTTTTATATTTTTAAGGAAATACACAATATGGAGGGTAAGTGAGAATAGATATGATAAAAGAAATGAGTACAAGAAACAAAATCTTTATTTTTATTCAACTATTTAGAGTAATATTTCCAAAAGGAAGATCCCCATGACCTTTACAGGGGTCTTCAAGGTCAAAACTATTTTTATATATAGTATTACTAAGATGTTATTTGCCTTCTTCATGCTCATTCTCACATGACTGTATGGTGAAGTGTTTCAGAGGCTGATATATGATAACATAATTGCTCTGATGGCATAGAATGTGTGCTCATATGCTCTCGTGTCTTCAGAATTTTTCTAAGGTGGTAGGTAAGGTAGGTAAGGTATAATATGTGTATTTTCAGAGATTAACTTGGTTTGTTCTTGGTACTTTGATCTAGCTGGCCTTAGTTATACTTTTTCTAATCTCTGTGTTCTCATATAATCCCCTCAAAAATCGTAATTTTGAAATCCTGAAGTTTTCCTTATGCCTATGTTGAAACACAATAATTAATTATTAATTGTATTTGGTTATCTTGTTTTGCAGTATATTTAAAATTTTTCTAAATTTATCTAAAACAGTTATCTTAGAACTTTGGAATATTTTATTTAAATAAAATATTGCCATATATTTGTCTTATATTGAATAATAGATCATTTACTTAACACAAGGGAGATTAGAAGACACATTTTATCAACACATAACTGTTCCAGCTACCTCTAAAGATGCTGAAAAAGGTGAAACTTTAACATCAGAGAGATATCAAACTCATAGGAGGGAGAAAATGATTCAAAAGAAACTAGTGAAACTATAAATAAGAAATAAAAATATGATGAAATTTTTATTTCATTTGGGATTATAGATACTAATACTTCAGCTTATTGTGTTTTATGCAACAGAATATTTTTGAATAGTGTTACAATGTCAGTTATGATGTGATGCAATATTGAAATCAAACATTTATAATTTAAGGAAAAAAATTTAATATTTTAAACAGACATGATAAACTCCTGCTACAGCATTTCAAACTAGAAAAGAACAACTAAAGACTCTTAGAGACTAACTTATTGTAGTATGTTGGCTGGAGACCTGTACACAATAGTTAAAAGACTAAAAAAAAAAAAAAAAGTTTTGTACAGTTGACATTAATGAATGCCTTCTTGATGAAGAGTCAGTAAAAAGAATTACAAAGTTCCACTTTCTGATGATTCAGTAACTCATTGAATTAAAGATTTATCTATGAACATGAAGACTGTCTCACTTGCAGAATTGTAACTACAAATGAATAAATCTCCAAATGTGGCTGGGCTTTATTATCAACACCAGCTAATCACTGAATGTGATTCTTTATGTAAATGTTTGATAACAAACATAAAAGGAGCAAATAGCTAAAGTGTTAAATAACCTTTTTGACTCTCGTGGCTTATCCTGCAATAACTGTGTTGATATGTGCACTGATAGGACAAATGCAATGGTAGGTGAACTGTAGGTGCTTCAGTGTAATTCAAGGCATTAGCCAAACACTATACTCACTATACTGTTTTATCATCATACATTCACAGAAAAATAAGAATTCATTTCCTTTAAGGATGTCCCTGATGATGCAATTAAACCATATTAACTTTGCTACCTCTCAAACCTTGAGTATAGACTTTTTAATATCCTGTTTGAAAAATGGGAACGATATAAAACACTTTGCCACATACCAAAATACAATCGTTGTCTTATAGAAAAAACTTTGTTTAATTGAGGTGTGAGCAATAGTAGTAGATACTTTTTGTGTGCAGCACATTTTTATACCTAAATGAATGGATGACAGAAAGCTATGATTATTTAAACTTGAGCATTTGGCAGACATTTCTTCAAGAAATATCAATATTACATTTACCTGTGACTCCTCAGAATTTCTTTGCATGGTTCATAAATTTGCCACATACAGATGAAACTTCTCATCTTTCCATGTAAGACTCCCTTCATGCACCATCAGTCATCACACTCACCTCTGCTCATCATATTATCACTTTCTCAAGTTCATGTAGATTTCAAACTAAGTAAAATAAGATCCACACCATCAATAACTTGATCTTTTAGCTTTAATAAATAGCCAACAACACAAAATTATTTTGTTCATGATCATTTATAGACATGAAATGAGAAAACAGCATCATTGCTCCAACTGATAAACAAGTAAGTGGACCAATATTTGTTTACATGGGATCTTATACTTTCTCAAACAACTCTCTAGAGCCTAACGGCAAAAAGAACAACAATAATTATATGTGGTTGTTAAAGCATTTACTTTAAGAGGAAGGTACAAACAGGGGAAATGACTTCTGTTAGTCATGCCTTTGTTAGTTCTTTCATATCACTGACTCCCTAAGAAGACCTCAGGTGACAGCTGTCTAACTGGTATGTGAGCAGAGTTCCTTTTACAAATCCCCCCCCTCATTCTAGTTGGGCTACAGCAGTCTCAAAATATGTGGATGTCAGAAAATGATCACCATGTGAAGTTTTGAGTGGTCTTTGTAGAAAAAAAAATGAATATATTCAATATGATACTCAAAATAAACATTGAAACATGGCAAAGTTGGCATGATGTTGATTTAGCTTTTAGTATTGTTTTGATAAAGGCTATTATCAAACCCACAAATTGCAATTAAATTTAAACTAGATCCAGCTATTTTTTTTTTTTTTTTGCAGCAGAAGCAACTCTAATAATTCTATGGATATGTATGGTAGAAAGTTCTTTTAAAAAATGTTATTCTATAACAATGCCTCATTAAAATCACATCTAAAAATGATTTGTTGCAATTTTAGAAATCTGGAAGAGAGTAAAATTTTTTGCAGCGGAGGTTTTAGTTTATGAACATCTATTCAAGGAACTGAGATAGAGACATAGTGTATGTCTTCAATGATAATAGTAGGCGAGGATTGCAGGAAGATTGTTATAACTGTTCACTTAGAATATTCTTATTAACTTGAATAATCTCCTATTGCCTAGAAAACATCATTTCTAGCTGTGCAGACTGTAACCTGTATGACAAATGACCTATGAGGTTTCAGAGATAAAATGAAGTTCTGTGATTAATTGCATATTCACATAGTCTTATCATTTTACAGTAAAGCAAAATGATGTTTGTGATTGAGTGGAATGGTAGGATGTAGAGGCCACCATCCAACAATTATGGACATGTAGTATGTGTCAGAAACTTTTTATGCATTATCTCATTAAATCTTCACACAATTGAGGCAATTTGATCATCTGTACCTTTCTTAACTTATCCATGTAAGTCACTGTGTGACATTTAACAAATTATTAAACTTCTTTGGACTATTGTTTATTTGAAAATTTGGGAGTAATTTAGAATCACCAGGATGATTAACACTAGTCAACCAAATTACCTAAAAAATAGTAATAATTGAGCAATCTTAAAATAACTTTAAAAAACCAGTATGTTTAGAATTCTCTACGAGATAAAGCAGAATCTAGGCCCCCTAAATGAGAATAGGATATTATTGAGCAAGATTAGGAAAATAAAATTTGAAAATTTGAGACAAAGTAAAGAAATAACTATAAATTTCACAAAAACATTATAAAAATAGAAAGGAATAACTCTAATGTCATAGAAAAGGCCACAGAAAACATGAAAAGTATGTTAGGATATAGAAGACAGATTAAAAGCCCAGTTACATAAATAGCATTTAAAGAAACGTGAATAGTTCAAGACTATTAAGAATCCCAAACATGATGAAGCCTGAAATGTTTCCAGACCTAAAGAAAGTTATGTGACATCATATTGACAGAACAGAATAAATGAAACTGTAAAATCTACACCAAAATAGTTCTTTAAAGTTAAGTTAATGAGGATGAGAGTACCAATTGAAAAATGAGCAAAGTACATGAACCAAAAGAAGAATAAGCATATACAATAAACCACTGTCAGTCTCACCAATTTTTAATAAAAAGAGACTAAAACATTACTGAGATAATTTTTAAACTAATTGATAGATTAAAAATATCATTATGATATCCAATACTCATGAATGTGTTGGGAAGTTGGTTACTCTCATAGATGTAATTAAGGATGTTATTTGGTTCTATCTAATAAAATCTTTGTAAATAATCATATAAGAAAAGAATCTGAAAAGTGTAATATATATATTCATTGTATTTCCATAATAGGGAATCATTACAAATAATAAAAGTACAACTATGAAGAAATGCATTAAAATTAAATAAATTATGGTATATCTACATAACCGAAAAAAAATAACATTGAAAACAACCCAAAAGAATATTCACTGACATGATAAAATCATCAGGATACACTATTTAAAAGCAATTTACAAAATCTAATGTATGTGTGATACTAATCTGTAATTTATTTAAATACATATGTGTGTATGTGAATCTGTGTGTGTGTGGTGTGTTCATACGTGTATAGCTCTATGTATGCACATTTAAGAATGGGTACTCTGTTTTTCAGGAAAATATACTGAGATGGGAAAGGTCAAAGTGTTCATATCCTTCTAGATTTGCTTTTATAAAGGACCAGATTTAATAAATAACAATTATTTCTTCCAATGCTCTTATAACTGATGTTATATCTGAGCTATTAGCAAATGAACAATTCGAATGTGGAAAATTAAAAGATGATACTTGAACATATGTCCTTACTCAGCTATTTTGGATTCTTTATCAACAAGAAATATATTCTCTGGATTAAAAATATTACAGCGGAATGCTTTTAATAAACTCAGAATGGTCTGTGCTTAATCATTTTCCTCAGTCTTCACATATTCAGGATTTATTTCCATTTCTGATTACAAAAAAGGCACTTCTTTTCCCTGATTAAAGGAATAAGAAAGAAAAAGGGAAAAACAGAGGAGGAGGGGATGAGTGGTGAGTTAAAGGACAGATTGAGTGTATGTATTTTAATCTGGCAGTTGTCTTGTGTAATTTTTTTTGCCAAAAGACTGCTAATTTCATACAAAAATTTAAATATTGTAGCAGTCACCCAACTTAAACATTTGGCAAATAGTTATCCTATTTTAAAAATGGAAAATATTTCTCAAGTGCTTCTGTTTTCAAAATACTGTCTCACGCTATTCTTTATGTTTGTTTAATCATTCTTTTGGAGGAAATTCTTCTCTAAATTTGGGATAAGAGGGAGATATATATATAAATGTATATATTTATATATACATTTATATATATTCACACATACATACACACGTACATTTTTTCCTATCACATTCAATCAAGACTATCTCAGTTTAATCAATTAAAGGTGAAAGAGCCTTTTTTCCTTCCTTCCTTCCTTCTTTCCTTCCTTCCTTCCTTTCTCTCTCTTTCTCTCTCTTTATTTCTCTCTTTCTCTCTCTTTCTTTCTTTCTTTCTTTCTTTCTTTCTTTCTTTCTTTCTTTCTTTCTTTCTTTCTTTCTTTCTTTCTTTCTNTTTTTTTTTTTTTTTTTCTTATGGATTATACCCACAATCTTTTAAAACACATTTTAAATGTGTTTTTAGGAGTTGTACAGAAAGGAACATCACATTCCTGGAGTGTGAAGTACATTTTTAACAGGAAAATTTGAAAAAAATTGTACAATTTCTTTTATGTTTGCCTAAATTTGAAACACAAACAAACCAACAACAACAACAAAAAAAAACCCACAAAACCCACTTTTCACAGATACAGATGTGAATCATTCCAAGGGAATATTTGCTAGATTCACAGGGCTTCAGGCACCATATTCTCAATCCCATGAGTGTCTTTTGTTATATCTTCTGTTCTCAAGCTGACATTTGTGGGAGAAATTTTTTTTTTAATGAAAAACGAAGTTGGAGTGTAAAAGTTACACAATCTGCTCTGCTCCATTTGACCATATTATTGTCGAATCTAAAATAGTTTCCAGAATTCCTATGAAAAACCTTCTAAAATTCTGACTTTATATAGTTAATATGGAATGGTGGACCTGTTTGTTATTTTTCATTTAAACAAATGGACATATCACTTAGTTTAAGAATAAAGAAAATATTATGTAAAAGTTTACTAAAACTTGGATTCATTATAACTTACCATGTTAGGAAAAGGAAATGATATGATAGATATGTTAAAAAAAAGGCAGTTGGATTTTTTTTTTTTTTACTCAGAATCTCATGCCCTCCACAAAATATATAATTTTGAGAAGTATCCAAGTAATTCCTTCCAGCACTAAAATATACTATTGTTGATCAATTTAGCTCATTTAGAAACTGTGCTAATAATCTCAATTAGCTATTTCACCAATACTAGTCAGAAGGATGATTTAGTTCTCATTTATCCCCGCACTAGCATGACAGCTCATCAAAAATATCAACTGACCATAAATCTTTGAAAGAAGAATGATTGCATTCTAATGTAGTAAGGAGCCAATACTCCTTATTTAAGCTTCAGGGATCTTCATTTGCATTGACCATTCCAAGGCTATGGGAGGAACTCCATAATATAGTCTTTTGGTCATGTACTTCTGTAATATTTAGAAAAGTAGACAATTTAACTGCAATCAATTAAGACTGCTGTCTCCTTTCACTCTGCCCTTCCCTCTGTCAGAGTTGACATTAGAGGATGGGAATTTAGTGTGTCTTGCTAGGGAAAAGTTGAGTTGGATACAATCATTTTTTGTTTGTTTATTTGTTTAATGGGGGAATTTAGTGTGTCTTGCTAGGGAAAAGTTGAGTTGGATACAATCATTTTTTGTTTGTTTATTTGTTTAATGGGCATGTTTAAGTAGTTTTCAGTCATTTCTGTGTATGGTTAAATTATTGCTAGTTTTTCCAATTTCATGACCCGAAGACAGAGAGACCAGAGTTCCATTATATGATGATATAAACATGTTCTTGGCACCCAGTACCAAAATTATGTGGGTAATAGAAGACAGAAAAAAATGTTTTATATGCATGGAGGGAGACTCTAGTCTCTAGAAAAATCTTTCAAATTGTATGCAAAAGACTCATATACAATAGGCAGTTGATAAAGTTTTCCTGTAATGTGAGAGGAATCCTAAAAAGTCATATAATGATACCAATAATGGTAACTGAAATGTAATTTTCTATGGTATCAATAATAATAAACAATCTATCAGACATTCTAGGGAAAGTAATATCTTTCCATCTCTCTATAGTAAATATTATAAAATTATTTTTATGTGAAGAAACAAAGGGCTTATATCTTAGCAATTTTTAAAATGCATTACAGAGGTAGATTCAGAAATTATTTAATAAAAATAACTATGTGATTTATTGGAATACTTTGTTGTAGGGATATTTTTCAACTTTTTGACTTTTATGATTTTCATTTTAAATTAATATATTCTTTTACACCTGATGTGGTTTGGCTCTGTGTCCCCACCCAAAGCTCATCCTGAATTGTAATCCCCACATGTCATGAGAGGGACCTGGTGGGATGTAACTAGATCATGGGGCTGGTTTTCCTCATGCTGTTCTCATGATAATGAGAGAGAGAGTTCTCACAAGATTTGATGTTTTAAAAGTGGCAATTTCTCTCGCGCGCCCTCTCTCTCTACTCTGACACCTGTGAAGAAGGGACTTGATTTTCCTTCACCTTCTGCCATGATTGTGAGTTTCCTGAAGCCTCCCCAGCCATGAAGAACAGTGAGTCAATTAAATCTCTTTATTTATAAATTACTCAGTCTTGGTTAGTAACTTTATAGCAGTGTGAGACCAAACTAACACAACATCTAATTTTGTAGTTATAACTTTGTATTCATTTTGCTAAAAAGGATTATAATATGTTATGATCTTTGGATCACACAGAAACTAGATTCTTCTTGAATATTTTAAGGCAGTACTGACTACTAGATCTGGAAGTTAATCTAATAAACTCCAACTTAATGGCTGCAGTTTTCCAGAGATGCCTCAGATCTCACATACAAGCAAGAAACAAATTTAGTGCAACACTCTCTCTTTGTTTACTTCCATTGAATTACAACTCAAGTTTTCTTTTGAAGAAATGCTTTCATGGCTTAAGTAAAGTATGGAAGTACTTGTTCAACAGTCAGCGTATGATCAGAAAAAACATGAAAGTACTTGTATTAGTTTTCAATTGCTGCTTATAAAAAATTTCCACAAACAAGAACAAAAGCCAACACCCACTTTTTATCACATGGTTTCTGTAAGTTATGAGATACAGTTGTGGTTAATCGGTGGCAAAAGACAAATGAAGGTTTAAGTGGCCTAGGCTCTTATCTAAAGGTTTTTGAAGGGAATCTGCTTCCAAGGTCATTACATTTATTGGCAAGATTCAGTTCCATAAGGTTGTAAGACTCAAATTCCCATTACCTTGGATGCTGTTGACGAGGTGTTGTTCTCAGCTTTTAGAGGCAGCCCACATTCCTGGACTCCTAACTATATCCTCTATCTTCAAAACCAGCAATGGTGGCTGGACTCCTCATATTTTAAATATTTTTGACCTCTTCTTCCATCTCATCTCTCTGCTTTTCTCTTCCACCACAGCTCACTGACTGACCTTTCTGTCTTATTTTTCTACATTTAAGTGCTCGTGCAATTACACTGGCTCCTTCTGGGTGATACAGAATAAACTGCATATTATAAGGTCAGATGACTATTAACTTTAATTCCATCTGCCAAGTCCTTTTGCAGTAATACGTAGATAGGTGTTTAATTGAACAAAGAGTTTGAAGTCTTTGAGGAGGAACATTTTTAGAATTCTGGCTACCGTAGTAGTGATTTAGTCCAAATATTTGATGTTAAAATTTGGGTAGTTTAGGTTAAAGTGGTTTATCCAGGGTTTTATCCACAGTTTTTAAATAATATTAATAGATAAATAAGACTACTTTTTAAAATTTTTCTTCTTTAAAAAAGGGATACGGGTACAGAATGTTCAGGTTTGTTACATAGGTATACATGTGCCACAGTGGTTTGCTACACCTATTGACCTGTCCTCAAGTTCCCTCCCCTCATCCCCCACCTGCCAACAGGCCCTGGTATGTATTGTTTCCCTCTCCGTGTCCATGTGTTCTCATTGTCCAACTCCTACTTATGAGTGAGAACATACAGCGTTTGGTTTTCTATTTCTGTGTTAGTTTGCTGAGGATGATGGCTTCCAGCTTCATCCATGTGCCTACAAATGACATTATCTCATTCCTGTTTATGGCTGCATAGTACTCCATGGCATATATGAACCACATTTTCTTTATCCAGCCTATCATTGATGAGCATTTGGGTTGGTTCCATGTCTTTGCTATTGTAAATAGTGCTGCAATAAATGTATGTGTGCATATCTTTATAGTAGAATGATTTATATTATTTTGGGTACTTACCCAGTAAGGAGATTACTGGGTCAAATGGTATTTCTGGTTCTAGATCCTGGAGGAATTGCCACACTGTCTTCCACAATGGTTGAACTAATTTACATTCCCACCAACAGTGTAAAAGCATTCCTATTTCTCCACAAACTCACTTGCATCTATTGTTTCCTGACTTTTTAATAATCGCCATTCTGACTGGCGTGAGATGGTATCTCACTGCGGTTTTGATTTACATTTTTCTGATGATGAGTGATGTTGACCTCTTTTTCATATGTTTATTGGCTGCATAAATGTCTTCTTTTGAGAAGCGTCTGTTTATATCCTTTGCCCACTTTTTGATGGGGTTGTTTTTTTTCTTTTAAATTTGTTTAAGTTCTTTGTAAATTCTGGATGTTAGAAACTTGTCAGATGGGTAGATTGCAAAATTTTTCTCCCATTCTGTAGGTTGCCTGTTCACTCTGATGATAGTTTCTTTTGCTGTGCAGAAGGTATTTAGTTTAATTAGATCCCATTTGTCAATTTTGGCTTTTGTTGCAATTGCTTTTGGTGTTTTAGTCATGAAATGTTTGCCCATGTCTATGTCCTGAATGGTATTGCCTAGGTTTTCTTGTAGGGTTTTCATGGTTTTAGGTTTTAGATTTAAGTCTTTAATTCATGCTAAGTTATTTTTTGTATAAGATGTAAGGAAGAGGTCCAGATTCAGTTTTCTGCATATAGTTGGACAGTTTTTCCAGCACCATTTACTGAATAGGAGATTCTTTCCCCATTGTTTGTTTTTGTCAGGTTTGTTGAAGATCAGATGGTTGCAGATGTGTGGTGTTATTTCTGCTCCATTGGTCTATATGTCTGTTTAGATACCAGTACCATACTGTTTTGGTTACTGTAGCCTAGTAATATAGTTTGAAGTCAGGTAGCATGATGCCTCCAACTTTGTTGTTTTTTCTTAGGATTGTCTTGGGTATACAGGGTCTTCTTTGATGCCATATGAAATTCAAAAGTTTTTTTCTAATTCTGTGAAGAAGATCAATGGTTGATTGATGGGAATAGCATTGAACCTATAAATTACTTTGGCAGTATGGCCAATTTTGTGATATTGATTCTTCCTATCCATGAGAATAGAATGTATTCCCATTTGTTTGTATCCTCTTTTATTTCCTTGAGCTGTGGTTTGTAGTTCTTCTTGAAGAGGCCCTTCACATCCATTGTTAGCTGTATTCCTAGGTATTTTATTCTCTTTATAGTGATTGTGAACAGGAGTTCATTCATGATTTGGCTCTCTGCTTATCTGTTATTGGTTTAAAGGAATGTTTGTGATTTTTGCACATTGATTTTGTATCCTGATACTTTGTTGAAATTGCTTATCAGTTTAAGGAGTTTTTGGGTTGAGATGATGGGGTTTTCTAAATATAGAATCATCTTGTCTCCAAACCGACACAATTAGACTTCCTCTCTTCCTACTCGAGTATCATTTATTTCTTTTTTCTTGCCTGATTGCCCTGGCCAGAACTTCCAATACCATGTTGAATAGGAATGGTGACAAAGGGCATCCTTGTCTTATGCCGGTTTTCAAAAGGAATGCTTCCAGCTTTTGCCCATTCAATATGATATTGACTGTGGGTTTGTCATAAATAGTTCTTATTATTTGGAGATATGTTCAACCAATACCTAGTTTATTGAGAGTTTTTAACACGAAGGGATGTTGAATTTTATCAAAGGCCTTTTCCACATCTATTGAGATAATCATGTGGTTTTTGTCGTTAGTTCTGTTTATGTGAGGGGTTACATTTGTTGATTTGCATATGTTGAACCAACCTTGCATCCCAGGGATGAAGCTGACTTAATCCAGGTGGATAAGGGTTTTGACGTGCTGCTTGATTTGGTTTGCTAGTATTTTATTGAGGATTTTCACATCAGTGTTCATCAGGGATATTGGCCTGATGTTTCTGTTTTTTGTTGTGTCTCTTCCTGGTTTTGGTATCAAGATGATGCTGGCTTCATAAAATGAGTTAAGGAAGAGTCTCTCCCTTTCAGTTGTTTGGAATAGTTTCAGAAGGAATGGTACCAGCTCCTCTTTGTATTTCTGATAGAATTTGTCTGTGAATCTGTCTGGTCCTGGGCTTATTTTGGTTGGTAAGCTATTAATTACCGCCTCAATTTCAGAACTTGCTATTGGTCTATTCAGGGATTCGACTTCTTCCTGGTTTAGTCTTGGGAGGGTGTATGTGTCCAGGAATTTTTCAATTTCTTCTAGATTTTCTAGTTTATTTGCATAGAGGTGTTTATAGTATTTTCTAATGGTAGTTTGTGTTTCTGTGGGGTCAGTGGTGATATTCCCTTTATCATTTTTTATTGTGTCTATTTGATTCTTCTCTTTTCTTCTTTATTAGTCTAGCTAGCAGTCTATCTATTTTGTTATTTTTTTCAAAAAAAAAAAAAAACACCTCCTGGATTCATTGATTTTTTGGAGGGTTTTTTGTGCGTGTCTCTATCTCCTTCAATTCTTCTCTGACCTTAGTTATTTCCTGTCTTCTGTTGCATTTTGGATTCGTTTGCTCTTGCCTCTGTATATCTTTTAATTGTGATATTAGGGTGTTGAGATCTTTCTAGCTTTCAGATGTGGGCATTTAGTGCTATAAACTTCCCTCTTAACACTGCTTTAGTTCTGTCCCAGAGATTCTAGTACATTGTCTCTTTGTTCTCATTGGTTTCAAATAACTTCTTGATGTCTGCCTTAATGTCTGCCTTACTTTCATTATTTACCCAGGAGTCATTCAGTATCAGGTGGTTAATTTTCCATGAAATTTTGTGGCTTTGAGTGAGTTTCTTAATCCTGAGTTCTAATTTGATTGCATTGCGGTTTGAGATACTATTTGTTATTATTTCTGTTCTTTTGCATTTGCTGAGGAGTGTTTTACTTTCAGTTATGTGGTTGATTATATAATATGTGACACTTGGCATTGGAAAGATTGTATATTCTGTGGATTTGGGGTAGAGAGCTCTGTAGATGTCTACTAGGTCCACTTGATCCAGAGCTGAGTTCAAGTCGTGAATGTTCTAGTTAATTTTCTGTCTTGCTGATCTAATACTGACAGTGGGGTGTTAAAGTCTCCCACTATTATTGTGTGGAAGTCGAAGTCTCTTTGTAGGTCTCTAAGAACTCATTTTATGAACCTGGGTGCTCCTGTGTTGGGTGTATATATTTAAATTGGATATCTCTTTTTGCTGAATTGCTCCCTTTACCGGTATGTAATGTCCTTCTCTGTCTTTTTTTTTTTTTTTTTTTTTCACTTTTTAAATGGTTTTATTTTATGTAATGAACATATTTTAAATAATGAACATATGTTGTACCCACAAATTCTGCTTTGCAAAAACAGGAGCTTTTTAAAAGAAAGCCACATAATAACTTTTAAAAGGCGCTGGGATTCCTCTGCTTCTAGATCATTGTTGGGCTAGAAAAATAAAGTTTGTTCTACCAGGAATCACAAGTTAGAACTGAATATTTTCCAAAGTGAAAATTCTAGAGTGGAGTGTCACTCCAGGCAAAGATTATTCAGTTCTCATCCCCAACATCCACAGCTACCTATCAGAAGGGTTAAACCAGGTCAAAACAGTCCAGCATAATTTAGGCTTTATCAAACAATGTCATTATGCTCTTCTAAGGTGCAAATAAACCAATACAGGAAATACTAAAATAAAAATAATATCTGACACTGCCATACAAATTGTTAGTTCCTTTTTGTATCCCCCCATCTATAACATTAACAAAGGGAATATTTTACTGCATAGAATATTTTATTTTATACAACACTAGCCATGCATTTTTGCCATTAGTTACTATGCAAATGATGCCTAGTGCCATTATCCAAATGGCATCACCATTTTACATCCACAATTCACTTATATAGTTATAAGTAGAATTTTCATGATTTACTTAAGTACATCTCTCAGTGAAGATTTAACACTGAGATGCAATCTAACATCCGTAATATCTGATGTTATGTAGATGGCAATGTAGGAAAGATGTGTTTTAATCGCTTTTCATTTAAGTGACCTTGTGTAAAAAATGAAATAATTTAGCAGTTCCAAGTATCCAAAGGGCATTTTCAAATGTACACAAAAGAAATGGTCACAGAGATTTTTAAGGAGCATCTTCCATGTCCACATCCTCTTGTAATTGCTGTACCATTTTCTCTTCCAACTGCTTCCCTTTGCCTGCAAGAGGGGCTCGGAGAAGATGGATGTTTTGTTTGACTTCTTTGATATCCTGAACTTTCTGTAACTCTTTATTTTTCTTCAATCTGTTCACTATAAATTTAGCTTGGCGTTTCTGTTTGATCTCTTCAACTCTCTTCATTGTATCAGTAGTCTTATTCCATAGCTCTTGCTGGTATTTGATAGGTTCATTTCTACATTTTTCAAATTCAAATGAATTATCTACTGTAAGCTCTTTACCAGCTGCTTTCTGGAATACTTTGGTCCACCTAACTTTGTGAGGATTGTGCTTCTTTTTAAACTTTTTATGACATTTAGATTTGCAAAATCTGAACACCTTGCAATCGTTGCAGAAGAACGTCATCCGTGTCCAGGGTATATGGGCCCCGAACAGAAATAACTCTTCTCAATACGCATCTTGAACCCGTGTGGGACCCCACCAAACAAACGCCAAGCTTGAGAGGAAGTGACACCTTCTTTGTCTATTTTGACCTTTGTTGGTTTAAAGTCTATTTTTTCAGAGACTAAGATTGCAACCTCTGCTTTTTTTTTTTGCTTTCCATTTTATTGGTAAATTTTCCTCCATCCCTTTATTTTGAGCCTGTGTGTGTCTTTGCAAGCGAGATGGCTCTCCTGAATACAGCACACTGATGGGTCTTGTCTCTTCAGTTTGCCAGTCTGTGTCTTTTAATTGGGGCATTTAGCCCATTTACATTTAAGGTTAGTATTGTTATATGTGAATTGATCCTGTTATCATGCTGTTATTTGGTATTTTGCACACTGGTTGATGTAATTTCTTTGTTGTATCATTGGTCTTTATATTTTGGTATGTTTTTGCAGTGGCTGATACTGGTTTTTCCTTTCCATATTTAGAGCTTCTTTCTGGAGCCCTCATAGGGCAGGCCTGGTGGTAACAAAATCCCTCAGCATTTGCTTGTCTGGAAAGGATTTTATTGCTCCATCACTTATGAAGCTTAGATTGGCTGATATGAAATTCTGGGTTGAAAATTCTTTTCTTTAAGGATGTTGAATATTGGCCCCCAATCTCTTCTGACTTGTAGAGTTTCTGCTGAGAAGTCCACTGTTAGTTTGATGGGCTTCCCTTTGTAGGTGACATGACCTTTCTCTTTGGCTGCCCTTAATAGTTTTTCCTTCATTTTGACCTTGGAGAATCTGATGACTATGTGTCTTGGGGTTGATCTTCTCATGGAGTAGCTTAATGGTGTTCTCTGTATTTCCTGAATTTGCATGTTGGCCTGTCTTGCTAGGTTGGGAAAGTTCTCCTGGATAATGTTTTGAAGTGTGTTTTCCAGCTTGTTTCCCTTCTCCCCATCTTTTTCTGGTACTCCAGTCAATCATAAGTTCAGTCTTTTTATGAAGTCCCATATTTCTTGGAGACTTTGTTCATTTTTTCTCATTCTTTTTTCTCTAGTCTTGTCTGCATGCCTTATTTCAGCAAGGTGGCCTTCAAACTCTGATATACTTTCTTCTGTTTAGTCAAATTGGCTATTGATAATTGTGTATGCTTTATGAAGTTCTCGTGCTATGTTTTTCAGCTCCATCACGTTGCTTATGTTTCTCACTAAACTGGTTATTCTAGTTAGCAATTCCTCTAACCTTTTATCAAGGTTCTTATCTTCTTTGCATTGGGTTAGAACCTGTTCCTTTAGCTCAGCATAGTTTTTATTACCCATCTTCTGAAGCCTATTTCTGTCAATTCGTTCATCTGTTCTTCTGTCCAGTTCTGTACCCTTAATGGAGAGACATTGCGATCATTTGGAAAAGAAGAGGCACTCTGGCCTTTTGGGTTTTCAGGAGTTTTTTTGTCGATTCTTTCTCATCTTGAGTTTATCTGGTTTTGTTCTTTGAGGCTGTTGACTCTCGGATGGGGATTTTGTGGGGGCTTTGTGTTGTTGTTGTTGATGCTGTTGTTGCTTTCTGCTTTTGTTGTTTTTCTTTCAATGGTCAGGTCCCCCTTCTGTACGGCTGCTGCAGTTTGCTAGGGGTTCACTTCAGGCCCTATTCATCTATTTGCTCCCGCAACTGGAGATGTCACTCAAGGAAGATGGACAACCGCAAAGATGGGTGACTACTCCTTCTTCTGAGACCTCTGAGCTCGAGGGGCACCAACCTGATGCCAGTAAAATCATTCCTGTATAGAGTGTCTGACAACTCCTGTTGGAGGGTCTCACCCAGTTGAGTGACACGAGGAACAGGACCCATTTAACAAAGCACTTTTTTCTTTGGTGAAGGGGATATGCCTCACTCTGGGGAAACCCACTTGTCTGCACTGCCTGGATTCCTCAGAACTACCAAGAGGAAAGGTTAAGTCTGTTGGTCTGCAGAGACTGTGTCCATCCCTCCCCCAGGGGCTTAGGCCCAGGGAGATTCAGATTCTGTCCATGAGCCTCTGGCTGGAGTTATTGGAGTTCCTGCAATAAAGACCCATCCAATGAGGAAGGATGGGTCAGGGTCAGGCCTGAAGAGCAGATGTGTTGGGCTGCGGGGTACAAGTCTTGGGACCAAGCCATTCAGCCTCTCCTGCTCCACCAGGGGAAAAGCGCAGCCTAGAGCCATTGGGATGGATGCCGCCCTTTCCCCACCCAAATAGCTTAGTGTGTTAGGTAGTTGCTAGTCCTACTGCTGGCTGCTACCCCTCCTGCAAGGAGCTTAAACAGCTTAGACAGCAGATGGCCGCAATTGTGGTTCTGGTCGCCCCTCCCCCTGGGAGTTCAGTGGGCTTAAGCAGATCCCAACTGAGAGGCTGTTGAGAATCTGCTCTTGAGAAAGGCTATCTTTTGCTTTGTGATATGTTTAGCATTCCTAGGCTCTGCTCACAACATGCTAATAGCACATCCAACAAACTGTGACAACCAAAAATGTCTCCAGAGATTGTAAAAGATCCTGTGGAAGGGGTGGGAGCTAGTAGAGAACCACTGATTTACACAGAAAAGTGCACAAGCTGTAAATTAACAGCATTGATTAATTTTCATAATGTCAGTACAGCACTGTAATGGATACACAGATCAAGAAATAAAACGTTGTGAGCATCCTACCAAGCTCCTTCTTGCCCCATTCACCTCATTACCTCCCATAAAGATAAACACTTTTGTGGATTTTAAGACTATAGATTGGTTTTCTATTTTTGAACTACATGTATAAATGAAATTACACAAAATGTGCTTGTGTTGTTTTCAATCACCATTATTCTTTTGAGATCTATTCATGAGCATAATGATAATTCTTCTATTTTTATTGCCATATGTCATAATTTATTTACCTATTTTTCTGTTGAGGGACATTTTGTCTTTCCTAGGTTCTTTTGTGGGAATATTTTAATTGAATTCAATTTCCTCTATTCAGATTTTTCACTTCTTGTGTCACTTTTCTTAGATTGAATTTTAAGGAATTTGTATGTTTTATGTAATTTTCCAAGCGTATTGGCAGAACATTTTTCAAAATATTGTCTTAGTGGCTTTTAATTATTGTAGAATCTATAATTATTTTACCCCCTTTCATTTCTGGTATTAGTAAATTGTGCTTTTTTCATCTCTCTTGAATAATTATGGGTTATCATTTTATTATTCTTTTCAAAAATCACCATCAGGCAATATATATTTGCTATCTATAACTTCACATTTTTCTCTTCTTAATTTTCCTTATGTTTATTTTGCTGTTCTTTTCCTAACTTTATGATATTATATAATGTATATGAAATCTATATATCACTGAACTTCAACCTTTTTTAAAAAAAAGTTTCTATTATATACTTTTATTGGTTACAGATTTCTTTGTAGGCCAACTTTAGCTTTATCTTACAAATTTGTTATTTCATATTCATTATAATTAAACTCAGAGTATTTTTAATTTTTCTCATAATATATTCTTTAACCATATGACTATTAAATAAAATGTATTTCCAAATATTTGGGAATATTCTAATTTTGGACATTTATTATTAACTTTAATTTTACTGAAATAAGACAGCATATCTTACTGAAGTTGCTAGAATTTTCATTAGATTTTCTGTATATTCTGGCATATATTGGATTTTTGGAAAATTTTGATATGCAGTTGTAAAATGTGTGTTCTATTGTGGTTGGCTGCATTGTTTTACAAATGTCAATTACCTAAGATTAGTTAATTCTGTTGCTCAGATCTTTTTTCGTAGTGACATTTTTGGCCTAGTTTTATCAGTATTGAAAGAAATATGGAAGTATTTCACCTAGATTATGAACTTGTCTATTATTCCTTTTAGTTCTGATATTTTTAGCATTATATAATTTTTATGCTTTTAACTATATATACATTTATGATGGTTATATTTGCTGGGTGAATTGACCTTCTAGTCATTATGAAATTATCATCTTTAAATCTGAGAATACTTTTTAAGTCTATTTTTTTCTGACATTAACACATCAGCAAGAGTTTTATTTTGATTTGTAATTCATTTTTTCTCTGTACTTTTATTTCAATGCTTCTTCATTTTTATATTGGTTATAGATTTCTTGGAACATTGTATAATTAGACTTCTTATTTTAATTGAGTCTGAAGTTTTTGTCTTTTATATTGAATATTTAGCCTATTTACATTTAGTGTAATTATTGACATATTTGGTTTCATATCTCAAACTCACTATTTATTTTCCATTTATCCATCTCTTTATAGTCTCTTTTCTTGTTTTATAATTTATTTTCTTTCCCTTTAGCATGTTAAATTATTTCACTACAGATTAAAATGCATCAATTATACATTACTGTCTATTTTACATTAGAACTTATACTATGTATCAAAAAATATAACACAATTAGAATATATTAATTCTACTTATTGCCATTTCAGTATTTGTGTTCTTGTTATATGAATTTTAATTCTTCACATAATTTGGGCCAATATATTATTAAAAATATTATTTTGTATAGCCAATTTCTATGCATATTTACTCATTTACTTACTTTATACATTGCTTTTCATTTTTTTCTGTATTTCCATGCTTATTTCCAGCACTATTTCTCTTATGCTTAGAGATTTTCACTAAGTTTATTTTTGTGTATATGTGTGTGATGGTAGGAGGGGGTGTTCTGGTGACAAATTATCTAAATTTGTGTTTGTCTGGCAAAGTCTTTACCTTGATTTCATATTTAAATGACAGTTTCACCAGACGTAGAATTGTAGGTTGGCAGCTGTTTTTCCTTTGTACTTTCAAGATGGCATTGCTTTATCTTCCAGCCACTGTCATTTCTTCCTTTTTTTTTTTTATTATTATTGTTATACTTTAAGTTCTAGGGTACATGTGCATAACGTGCAGGTTTGTTACATATGTATACTTGTGCCATGTTGGTGTGCTGCACCCATCAACTCATCAGCACCCATCAACTCATCATTTACATCAGGTATAACTCCCAATGCAATCCCTCCCCCCTCCCCTCTCCCCCCTCCCCATGATAGGCCCCGGTGTGTGATGTTCCCCTTCCTGAGTCCAAGTGATCTCATTGTTCAGTTCCCACCTATGAGTGAGAACATGTGGTGTTTGGTTTTCTGTTCTTGTGATAGTTTGCTAAGAATGATGGTTTCCAGCTACATCCATGTCCCTACAAAGGACACAAACTCATCCTTTTTTATGGCTGCATAGTATTCCATGGTGTATATGTGCCACATTTTCTTAATCCAGTCTGTCACTGATGGACATTTGGGTTGATTCCAAGTCTTTGCTATTGTGAATAGTGCCGCAATAAACATACGTGTGCATGTGTCTTTATAGCAGCATGATTTATAATCCTTTGGGTATATACCCAGTAATGGGATGGCTGGGTCATATGGTACATCTAGTTCTAGATCCTTGAGGAATCGCCATACTGTTTTCCATAATGGTTGAACTACTTTACCATCCCACCAACAGTGTAAAAGTAGAATTGAGCTGGTTGTTAGTCTTACAGATGCTGTTTTGAAGATAATACATCTTTTTCTCTCCAAGATCTTTGGCTCTTCTACTTTCTTATCTCTGAAAATCCTGATTGCCTAAGCAGCTCTGAACTACAATATTGTCTTTCTAGCTTCTTGAGATTTCCAAATATACACTAATTTTTCTGCCTTTTAGTTTAGTCACCTGAACAGATTATCTGTTTCTTATCCATCACCAAAAAGATTAGCAAAACTGCAGGGGAAAAGATTATCTTCAAAGGTCAGTTTCTTATATTGTAATTCCTTTGTCTTTGAATTAATGGACTCTCAAGTATTGGTTGCCTCTATAGTTTTCAGGTATCTTTTAATATCTTTTATCTGGACTTTTAGTTGTAGTAGTTGGAGTGTCTGTTTCTTCAATATTCCTAATACTTAAACTTTTGAATTAAAAAATGTTTTTTTACTTCTCTTTTTGTTTTTGTTTTGTTTCTGAGACAGAGTTTCACTCCTGTTGCCCAGACTGGAGTACAATGGCGCAATCTCGGCTTACCACAACCTCCGCCTCCCAGGTTCAAGTGATTCTCCTACCTCAGTCTCCTGAGTAGCTGGGATTACAGGCATGCATCACCATGCCTGACTAATTTTATTTTTAGTAGAGATGGGGTTTTGCCATGTAGGTCAGGCTGGTCTTGAACTCCCGACCTCAGGCGGTCCATCTGCCTTGGCCTCCCAAAGTGCTGGGATTACAGGCATGAGCCACCACACCAGGCCTACTTCTCTTTTTAATTTCCTGATAGCATTTCCGAATTTAGGAGCTTAAGATGTCAGTTGGAGATAACATAAGTTAATTGTGAATTATAGTGTCTTCTTACATCAAAACTTTAGGGCCTGTAGTACTCATTTGAGGCCAGGCTTTAGAGTAGTTACACATGCATAATCAAAAGTCTTAAGACAACAAAGTGACTTAAGACAACAAAGATTTGTTTCTCAACATATAAAGTGTGCTGTGTATGTGTATACCCTCCAGGCTGTCTCCAAGACATGACTCTGGAAGCGAGGGTGCTCTATGCTGTGATGCTATCAAATCTTTACGGATTTTTCCAGGATCCTCAAAGTAGGTGATGATAAAGGGTGAACCCTCACATTTTCTCTTAACTTCTCTGGCAGTGCCATGTGAAACGTGCACTTTCAGCACATTAGCGAGAACTACACACATGGTCATAGGCTAACTGCAAGGGAGGTTGGAAAATATAAGGAAGCACATAAAATATTTGGCATTAGTATCTGTGCCAAAGTAATCATCTATGATACGTTGGCAGTAAAATGTTAGTGATATTTCTAATAGATCAGACAAAACAATAATAAATCTGTGTGGTCATTTATTTTTAGGGGGAATATTTTTATCAAACAAGGGGAAGACATTTAAATCTTTATTCCCCAAAATGTTGTTTCTCAGATTGCATATTGAGCATTTATAATCTGATAGAACCATAGCAATTGAATTTCTATAGCAGTAACTTATTCTTAGACAGGTAGTAAATGTGATAATACCTGGCTATTCCACTTTCTTAAGCTTTTCTAAATTTTTTTTTTATTTTGGAGAGACAGGGTCTTGCTTTGTTGCCTAGGCTGGTCTCAAACTCTTGGCTTCAAGTGATCCTCCAGCCTCAACCTCCCAAAGTGCTGGTATTACAGGCATGAGCCATTGTGTCTGGTCCCTTACCTAATTCTTTAATAAGCTATGGAGAAAAACGATTTGGTATTTTTGATGTTGCTTTCATATGGAGAAAATTGAAGGTGAGTAGAAGTGCAAATTGAGGAAATCACATAAAATTATTTATAGTCTCCTAAGTAATTTTGAGAAGAATAATTTGAAAACTACTAGTCTGTTGAAATACAAATAAATATTTGAAAAATCAGTAAGAAACAATTTCTATTTTATTCAGTTTTATGTGTCATGAGCTTCAGGAGTTAAGTAGTCAAAAACATGCCATTCATAAGTCACCCTTGTTTCTGCAGAAAAATTTTAAAAGTAATAAAACAAACAAAAAAGCACAGAAAAGCACACAATAACATGTCATTCATTGAAACATACTAGTGCTTCAAAGATAAGGAAAATGAGAAAAATTAATGTAATCATTCATATGCTGCAGTAACTTTATGCATAAATAAAGTCAATGCTTAATCAAGAGTAGATAGGGCTAGCGACTTGTTTGAAATTGTCTTTCAAATGTTGGTAATAAATTTTTACTAATTTATTCATGCATATATTGATACCACATGACTACCCTTATGAAGAGAAGAATACTTTTCTAACCCATCTCTTGGTTTAAAGAAGTTTATTTTGAGTTATAAGAGAGAAAAATTATCTAATGTTTATATCGATAAAAGGTATGACCTTTGCAATATTAATATCATATTTTAGCCTAAATCTGTTGGACCCATCCAATGCTTCTATTTATATATTGCAATTAGGAATATTCTCACCTTTTAACAAAGGAATGGGGAATATAATATTCTGGAACTTTTCCCAAAGTCCTTTAATGAGTAAATATTTAAGACGTACATATTTTCTGGGTAATGCAAATTACAGAGCTCATTTGATTTAAAATTTTTCAACCAGTGCATTTCACTTTGTATTATGTGGATAAAAACACTAATTGCAATCACCGAAATTGGTTAGAACAATGTTACTTATTTAAAAAGACTGTTAAAAATGATGCTCTTAGAAAATATTTGGCTTGGTGCGGTGGCTCACGCCTGTAATCCCAGCACTTTGGGAGGCCGTGGCGGGTGGATCACAAGGTCAGGAGATCGAGACCATCCTGGCTAACACGGTGAAAACCTGTCTCTACTAAAAATACAAAAATTAGCCGGGCGTGGTGGTGGGTGCCTGTAGTCCCAGCTACTCGGGAGGCTGAGGCAAGAGAATGACATGAACCTGGGAGGCGGAGTGCAGTGAGCCGAGACTGTGCCACTGCACTCCAGCCTGTGTGACAAAGCGAGACTCCATCTCAAAAAAAAAATATATATATATGTGTGTGTGTATATATATATATATATTTGAAAGACTCTATACAAATTATTTAGCAAATATATGTATGTATATGTCTGTGCATGTATATATGTACATATTCATATAAAAGCAAGAGTAAGCATACATACTTTTTTTTTATTTTTTTATTTTTATTTTATTTTTTTTAAATTAATTTATTATTATTATACTTTAAGTTGTAGGGTACATGTGCATAACGTGCAGGTTTGTTACATATGTATACTTGTGCCATGTTGGTCTGCTGCACCCATCAACTCGTCATTTACATCAGGTATAACTCCCAATGCAATCCCTCCCCCCTCCCCCCTCCCCATGATAAAGCATACATACTTTTAAAATAGAGGTATCAGATATAAATAAGTGAGAAATCAAGGAGTTCAAGTTTGCTAACAGATTTGTAGTTGAATAATTATTTGTTTGCAAAGTCTGTATTATGCTCCTCCTCACATGTGTGCATACAAGTATGTGTTTCCAACTCCCAAAACAAATCTACAAATGTTAAAGATAAGATGATATAAAAACTTCATACATTTTTTATGAAAACTGTGAAAATCTTTTAAGACTCATGAGAATAAATCTCCTGTTAAGATGAGACTGGCACTAGAAAATGTAAGGGGATGATCAGGGTCGTAATTGAAAAAGTGTAATAAAAGTGACATGTCATTTTTTGTGCCATAATATAGGATTCTTATATACCCCTACTCCCACAAAAACATAAAACCCACTTAGTTCAGAATATTCTACCATTTCTTAATTGTTACTCTGGTCACATTTGCCACCCTTAATCCTATTCTTTGAATCTTAAAAAAAAAATCTGCCGAGCACTAATTATTTAACCTTGCCTCCTACCTACTTTCTCTCTTTATTCTGAGGTTTCTTAAGGGCTATAATGAGCTGTCCCCACACAAACAGGCCAAATTAGTGGATAATTACTGCTGGGCCCATGAATGTTCTCACTCCTCCTTTCTTACAGTTTCACAACATTACCAGAATGGTCTGTCGCCTCCCTACCAATTAGGAACAATTACTACTTTATAACATTAGTGGTGGCAGGCTTATTATGTTCAAGGATATGTAAAAGCAAGGTAAGGGTAGGAGAGAAATGCAAGGCCAAAAGGGGTCACTGTCACATGAAGGACTTCAAAAGTTTGATACTTTTAATTTCATTTTTTTAGGAATACAGCTGGAAAGATTTATATTAACTCCATTAAATGAAAGTGAACATCATATATTGCCAAGGTTGTGTTTTTCTCCTTTTCTCCTTTTGTTCAGGATATCTCATTCTGATGGCTTGAGTTTTCAAAATCATGGAAATGACTCTAGATCCTTCTATGGGAGCAAAAAGGGTTATTTATTTTTTTTGGTTTCCTAGTAAACATGTGCATGTGTGTGTGCGCGCGCGCACTCACACACACGTGGAGAGTATGGTCTTGGCATCTGAATTTAGTTTCTTAAGCTACGTCAAGGATGCCATTGAAAAGTAAGGTACTGTGATCCAGAAGTGTAGGTCACAAACATTCCTTTTCAATCTGTATTTAAAGAGGAAATTGTAGGTCAAGATAAACCTGCATCAAATCTTCAGAATGAAGTGTTTTGAAAGATTTTTAAGACTGCTCAATGGGTACTAAACTACAGTTGTATAGGAAGAATAAGTTCCGGTGTTCTGTCGCACAGTAGGGTGACTATGGTTAACAATATTGTATTGTATATTTCAAAACAGCTATAAGAGAGGATTTTGAATGTTCACACCACAAATAAATGACAAATGCATCAGAATATGAATATGCTAAATAGCTTGGTTTGAATTGTATACAATGTATACATGTATTGAAACATCACACTGTACCCATAAATATGTACAATTACTATATGTCAACTATAAACAAAAGTTTTAAAATGTCTACTATACATGCAGTTGACTTTTCTCTTTCTGGAGAGATGGAGCATAAAAAACCTGTTCATAAATTATTTCTTTTTTAATGCAATATTCTTATTACTTCTGTAAAACATTTTTTTGAGGTTGTGAGTGATATTTATTTGGCAGTAAGAGGAACAGAAATGAAGTCAGGGTTTGCCCTATCAGCAAAAATAAATAAATAAAATAAAAGGCTTGCATGGTACTGGGTATGGGTGCTCTCTTTCATTCAGGGTATACGCCAGAAATTCACTGAAGTGTGATGCATGTTAATGCATCTGGCCTTACTGTCCCTTTTGGCACTTGGTTCCTGTTAAGGCCTCTGCTCCATGGTCAGAGAACACAATCCTAAACCTTTCTTTTGATGGCATCTTAATTAATGTAGCTGATTCATGCTTCAAAAAAAGGAGGAACGTGGAAACCCTCACAGGATGGAGAAGAAATCATCCAACTTGAATATTTATTTCGAGTAAAACAAGAAACTATTCTAGATACCCCTGACAGGAGAAAATTTTTAGATGAAATCGGTAACCAACTTTGACAGTAGTGTCAGAAAGCATGACAATAGAGAGACTGTTATTATTATTATTATTATGGAATAAAAAGACTACTGTTGTCAAAGTTGGAATTGTCATTTTAGGTGAGTGGTAAGAATGAAAAATGCATTTCAGAGAGTTAATAAAGGATTAGCTTGAAAGAAAGTGAAACCTGAGGTTATGAGCCACACATATGAAAGGTTTGATAAAAGAAATAAAAATTTTTAAGAGTACTAAATAAAATAATTTTGCAGAATGAGGTTTTGTATATTTGAAGGCAGAAAAGGAGAAACTAAATAAAGAAGAAGGGTAAAGACTTATAAAGGTATGCAATCTAAGGTGTGTATTACCTTCCACAATTGGAATGTATTTACATACACACATTCTTTTATACTGGTTAAAAAGTGATAAAAAATGAGAACAATAATAGAAGTATCTTGAGATAAGAGGACATAAATTGAGTGGGCTGTTTCTTTTCAGTGAATTAGAAAGCAAAAACTGTGTCTCATTTAGAAAATTGAAGCACATTCTGGAGAAAAAAAGGGAGAAAAAAATGTTGCATAAAGGATGTAGCCTTGACTGACAAGCAACTTAAAAAAATCGAGATCAATAGTAACTCTCTGGTTGCCTGGAACTAATAGACAATTCAGTTGTTCAATAAAAACATCAAACATTATGTTCTTTGTAATGCATTGCAAATAATTAGTAGATTGACTGCATTTTTTTATTGTGTGTGTGCATCAAATGCCCATGATCACAATATTGTCTCTGTAGATAGAACCAAAGTTGATCAAATCAAATGCTCATTATGTTGTAGTTATTAAACAAGTTCTATACATTACCTAACAATACAATACTTATTTTTCATGGAAACTCAGTTTCTTAGATACTAAAAGTTTCCATTTCCACCAACATTTAATCTTTTAATAGTTCCTTAATATTAAAATCGTTTTTTATGGTATTTGTCTCAAAGAAATACAAACCTGTAAATGACATTCTGAGGCTGGAAACCCAAAATGATGGTAACTGAGAGTGGCACTAAGGCCATAAGTTTTGGTTGCACTCTCACTTAAGGAGAACTTAACTAAAGAGGGGACATTTTTTAAAGAAAATTATTGGAGGCCATTGTTTTGGACTGAGCTCACGCAGTAGGCCCCAAAAGACCAGATCAAACCAAAATGGAGTCACTTATGCTAAATGTGACATAGTCAAACTAAGACTCTAAGAAAATACATAGATCCTAGAAAAGACCAAGTTTTGTGGGTTTTTTTACTGGAACTCTTTTAAAAAAATGACCTGAAGTCCTTGTTCTCATCTTACAGAACCCATAGTTCTACTTTCCAGTGGGTTTCAAGAGCAAATAAGTACAGTTACAATGGTGATAGTGCCATCAATGACTAAACTTCTGGTCATCCTCTCAAAATTGACAGGTTATGGTGCCCTCATGGTCACACATTTTTTCACTCTAGTCATTATAGTTGAAGCGAGACCATTTGATATTCTAGAGATGGCTGCATGCAAACTTTTAAACCTTTTCAGAGACCACAGTGTACCAGGGAGACTACTATTATGACTATCAGGAAGATAATAACAAGAGTTTGAAGTATACTCCTTACCCAGGGCCTCCATAAAGCATCCTCTCAAAATTGAGAGGATGACCAAAAGGAGGGAATTATTAAATTAAGTTTAGTCTAAAACTGCCTCCTTACATATTTTAACTTTGGCCTAAAAGTTTCTCTGTATATCCTCAATCATAGCCTAAATAGAAGTGTAAACACACTATACTGTATTCTTGTGCCAATCACTGAATTTTGGCCAATCAAATATGGCCAACTGTTTAAATCATGTTCAAATAAGACAAACACCAAGCTATAACCAATCCATCAGTTTCTGTACCTCACTTCTGATTTGTGTACATCACTTTCCTTTTTCTGTCCATAAATCTTCTACCATATGGCTGCACCAGAGTCTCTGAGTCTACCCTGGTGTGGGAGGCTGCCTGAACTGCAAATCACTCTTTGCTCAATTAAACTCTTTAATTGGGCTGAGGTTTTTCTTTTCACATAAGGAAACTTTTTGTATAATTTAAAAATCTTAAAATTATTTTTAATGTTCCTCTGATGTTTGGGTCATTTCCAATTACTAGAGGGTTATGATATGGGAACACATGTTTTAAAAAAATTGTGGAATGTTTTCAGCTATCAAATGCTAACATCTGATAGATAGTTCAGGATTTATTGCTTCCTAGACTTTCACTAAAATTTAAGGTTATAATTCTGTATGTAAAATGTGCTAAAGATGTGTTTTTATTAAGGAAAGGAATAATTTTGTCTAATTCAGAAATTATCTGTTTATTCAAATTATGAATTAAGATTTCTTTTGCAATAAAGTAAAATGACTGGTTATCAAAAGAAGAGAGAGAATTTAGGACAAAATAGAAAGTCAAAGCAGGTCATAGATGATCTGTGTAAGTCATATGCACACTTATTCCTGTTTCTCTCTGTGTTTATCTTTATGTACATTCAGAGAAAATAGGAACTTGAAAAGGTTTAGTTAATAAAACATTCTTTAAGACAAGATAGAAAACTGGAAAAATTCAACTAATTAACATTGGTCATAATCAAAGCTCCTAATATTGATAAAACTAAAATATGAAATAATGTAAAGAAATACGCTGGTGTTTGAAAATTCCTTGCTAGTATAGGTAAGCACAAAGCCAGATTTACCATGGAAACAAATTTCACATAGATGCTTTCATTGTTTTGATTCATACTGTATTTGCTATTCTGCATAGATGGTACTAGCACTAAAATGTTTACTGGTTATGTGCTTAAAGTAAACTTCTTAATTGCACAAAATGTATGTGGTATTGGTATACTTAAAGATGTTAATTTATATATCAGGAACAAAATATTCATCTTTTTTTGTATTTTCTTTTTTAGACTCTGGGTAACACTGTAGCCTCTAAGGTAAACTGAGTAGGAGAAAAATTTGGTTTTCTGTTTATTTGATTTTTGCTTTTAATTTTCATTTATTTACTCTTTGATCTCCTTTGGGTTTTACTTATATATACATATATAAAACCACTATTTTTTTTTTTACTTTCTGATGGAAGGCTTGTATTTGGTTCCATGAATTGTCATTTGTGTCCTATGCATTTCCAACAACTCATCATTTGCTCTATTTATGCAACATTCCCAAGCTACCTTTGTCAAGCCTCCAAAAAAATGATACAACACACCAGCTATTTAAAATTGGATTGGTTTTGCTTACCTCTGATGACCTAGAGAGCTATAAATGCTTTCAGGTTCTTGGAAAAGAAAATAGGCTTATCCTCATAAGTTCTGAACAGAAATAGTACATATATTTTACAGAACAGGAATAGTACACATATTTTATTTTTGGGAAAAGTAGGTGAGAGTAGAAATGTTTAAATGGTGTTTATTTCCAAGGTAATTTAATTCAATCAGCAATTTGAATTTGATTCAGATCTTCTCCTTTAGATAATGAGGAAAAACTGTTATGGTTACAATGTTGTAATATTCAGGAAAGATAGGCCTTATCCTTAAGAATATTGTATTCTTATATGACTGAAGAGAGTGACTGTGGTGCAGAAGAATACTATAGAACCAGATTAACCATTAATTCGCGGGTGGCCACATTTGGAGTTGTCCACAACACCTCTCTTCATCATAAAGCAGTCAGAGAAATTGATACCAGATTCTCCATGATTGAGGAATTAATAAATAGAAAAGGGGAGACTGAAATCAGCCCAATTGTCCTGTAGAAGTAAACTTTACAATTCCTTCTGAATAAACATAGAAATTGACCTTCCCAGTATTAAAAATTGAGACAGTTTCATTTGTCTAATCCGAGTTCCTTTCTCAGGAAAACAGCCATCAGTCCTCCCAGATGGTATAACTTGGCAAATCACTGAAACTAGACAGTAAGTCACCAGATCCCTCAACTGTCATAATTGTTCAATCAATTATCTGCTTCCTGTTGACCAACATGTATGTCTTCCTTATCCCTCCCTAACTGCTGTTTTCCCACACATAGTTACATTTCTTCACTGCATTATAAACCCCTAATTTCAGTCAGTTAGGAGATTTGAAATTGTTCTCCCATCTAATCTGTAGCACCTGATTAAAGCCTTCTTCCCAGGCAATACTCATTGTCTCAGTGATTAGCTTTCTGTGTGGCAAGCAGCAGGGCCTGGAACAACCCCCTGGTGTTTCAGTAACCATGCTACTTCAAAGTGCCTCAGAATATAAACACAATCAAAGTATGGGAAATGTGTGATTGGTTGATATTATGTTTTTGTTACCTGAAGACATAAATGGCAATGTTATATAGATACCAGACTTGATCATTTAAAAAATTAAAAAAAGAAATATATATATATATATTTGCACCAGAGTAGGATTAGGAGGGGGAATTAAAGTGGTGTCTAACCTCAATTCTCCCTCTTTATGTATATATAAATTTATAATTTAAATAATTTTTCATAAAATTAATATACTTATTAAAGTAAATAATTATAATTATAAAATATGATTTATAAAATTATCTAAATTAATATACTTTTATATTTATATAAATATATTCCTGTCTTATAAATATAAAATTATATATATTTTTATTTTTGTACACTTCAGCTGAGATTTTGGAATGTTCTTGAAGAACAGATCATTTTAGAACTAAAATCTACAGGGGATGGAGACCAACTGCACTTCACTGCTGGTATAAGAACAAAGGGTGAGGTGAAGGCTCTCCCATGACACAAACTCTAATTGCAGAACTTGGACTCCAGCTCCTGACAGAACAAAGGCCAGTGCTCCCATTGTCACGCAGCACATAAATTTTACATTTTCAGGATGAGGGTCTTTTTCCTAAAGTCTAATACCCAGCCCAGTCAGATCCCTGTGCACTATCCAGAATATAATGGGTCTGGTTATACTCTCTCATTTATTTGACAGATTTGTATCTTTTACTTTAATTATTGATGATTGCCTGAAGTATGCCTAGAATTGTTAAGTACTTTGGAAGCTAAATTTAGAAAAGCCCCAGTATCCTCTTTTATAGCCATTTGTTTCCCCAACATAGGCTATATACTGTAGTGAGTAGTTCTTGGTTCAGTCTCAAAATCCTCTAGTTTCCTGCTCTGCGCATATTGATTTGTTTCCAGTTTGTCCCTTGACTGTTCCAAGGGTGGTCTATATGCAAAATCCTGCACATGAAACTCATGTATAAGAAAGTGTATTTTTCCTTGAAAAAAATTTGCACTTGTTCTGAGAACAGAAATAGGAAAGGAATTGGGACTGAGAGAAGGTCAGAAGTTTCTTCATTCTAGGGGCAGGAAAATGTGAAAGAGGATTCTGGAAGCAAATGTAGCTGAGACTGGACACCACCTCAATTTCCCCTCCTAGTCCTACTCTGGTGCTAAAGGCCTACTTTGGGAAAAATAGTTCAGCAGGGCTCACCCCTGCTGCCAATACCTGAGATCCTGGGATCCCTGAGCAGAGGGCAACAGAAGAAAGTGAATGCCTGGGGACTTTACTCACTTTGTCTTGTGACTTTAAGCAGTTAATTACAGAAAAATTTAAAGCACTAATGGAGGAGAAAAAAATGATTGCTACCATAAATTGTATGTTACGAACATCATCTGTCTCATAAGAAATTGGTCAATTTGTAATTATATTATTTGGCATTATTATTCTAAGTTCACATGGGAAGAAATTGAAACCCTGAGCTATTAAGCTACTTGCCCAAATTTGCCCAGTAGATATGGGCCAGGGTCAGGGCATGGATTTAGTTTCTTCAATTCCAATCCACGTCCTTAATTCTCATATTATTCTGCCACCCGAGGAAAGTGACAACAGGCCTCAATTTCCACAACTGTCAAAGGGGGTGATCGGACTTTAAATGCTTTAGTGTCCCTAGCACTAATATGAATTTTTCTGGAGATGTACAGCAACATTATTCCCATATAAAACACCTGCAAAAGCACTATTTGTGAGCTTGCCATATGTTTTCAGCAGAAAGTTTATATTTATTTCCCCATGGAGTAATGTACTAAGAAACGTTTTGTAGGTTGGTGTTTATGATAAAGTATTTCATATAATTTTACCTTTTCAATATGTCACATTAAATCTTGAGAAAGTAATGGATAAAAAGAGAACAAATATCTCGTAAGGAGACTAAATTGAATTACCTTCTGTTCTAGGTTATGCACGACTAAAAAGAAAACTATGATTGTTATTCCAAAACACACGAGAGTTCAAGAAGATTTTCAAGCATCTAAATGATGCATGCTAGTGATTACTATAAGACTTAAAAATGAAATAAAATTTACAAAAGTTTGAAGAAATAAGTTGATAAGTAATTTTCAAATTTTCAACCCCACAAATGTTACAATATTTATAACACTTCAGTGGTGTTTTTATTTTTTACATTCATTTTTAAGATCTAGAATCCACATTTAGAGTATCACAGTATCACAAGTGTCATCATTTTATTTGGTTTAAATGACTTCCCTGGATTTTTTATATTCTTCCCTCACTCTACCCGAAATTTTCCAAGAAAAAACAAAGTTGAATATGGAGCCAGATAGATGCCAAGGCACTAAATTTGATCTGTATTGTTTTCAATAATAATCAATACTTTTGCTTGAGCAACGAGTTTTACCTGGGTGTAGAAAGAGAGCACTGAAGAGATGCGATTCATCATTTGAAATCAGATCAACCATTCTGTTCTTCTTTGGGCCATTTAATCTTACCCTGTGCAATCATGTTATCTGCTAACACTCAGGTAATAACAAAAGTCCTCTGATAACTTTTAGTAACAAATTACCAAACTCTCTGTTCACTGATTAACATATATGGCACCAATGCTGTCTAATAGAAATTTTTAATGTCTACACTATCCAATAAAGTAGCTACATGTAGTATTTGAAATTTGGCTAGTGTGACTGATAAACTGGATTTTTAACCTTGTTTAATTTTAATTATTTTAATTAAATTTAAGTGGTTGCATGCTGCTAGTGGCTACTGAATTGGCTAGTTCTGGTTCAGACCAGAGTGATCTTTAAAACGTCCAAAATGTCAAAAGTCAAACTCACAGAGGCAGACAGCAGAATGGTGGTTGACAGGGGTGGTGGGGAGCACAGAATGTCTTGGGAAATTTGGTCACAGGGTACAAACTTTATTATAAGATGAATAACTTCTAGGCATTGAATGTATAGAATAGTGACCATAGTTACTAATACTATGTTGTTTACTTGAACTTTGTTAAGATAGCAGATTATAAGTGTCCTCAACTCTCATTCCTGCCCCACACTCCACCATGGTAACTATGGGTGGCGAAGGATATGTTAATTATACTGTGGTAGTCAGTATATAATGTACACACATATTAAATCATCATGTGTGTACTTTGATTATATATAATTTTCATTTGTTGATTAAATATTTTAAAATTTAAAAAGAGCCTCTCAGCCGAGTGCAGTGGCTCACACCTGTAATCCCAGCACTTTGGGAGGCCAAGATGGGCTGATCACCTGAGGTCAGGAGTTTGAAACCAGCCTGGCCAATATGGGAAAGCCCCATCTCTGCTGTCTCTACTCAAAATACAAAAATTAGCCAGGTGTGGTGGCGGGCACCTGTAATCCCAACTACTCAGGCTCTCTGAGGCACGAGAATTGCTTGAACCCAGGAAGCAGAGGTTGCAGTGAGCCGATATTACACCACTGCACTCCAGCCTGGGTGACAGAGGGAAACTCCATCTCAAAACAAAACAAAACAAAACAACAACAAAAAAACAAAGAGCCACTCCTCTCTCACTACAGGACCCTTTGAGCTTGGAAGCCTGTGGCAAGGATGGAGACTGTGGTCAGATTCTCTTTCATCCTGTCACTTGGCTGGATTTGATCTCCTTTGCATACCACCCAAGAGACTCAGCTTCAGCGATGAGTGTGCATGAAAGTCTGACTGGTGGGGAGACAAGTACATGAACAAGGACAGACACCAATAGAGCATTTGTTTACGATGGATTCCTTTGGGATTGGTTATGATTCATGTGCCCTCCTTTTTTTTTTTTTTGGAGTGCTACTGGAAACCTTCTGCAGTAGTCCCCAAATTTAAGCAATACTTTTCCTTCAGCTAGCCACTTGTGTTCCTTCTCTCTCCTTTTGCAATCCTGTAGTCTTCCTCTGTCTTTTGTGTGTGTGTTGGCAGGTGTGTACGTGGGAGGGGTGTTCACCTTGACTCTCCAGGCAATCTTTGTGTAGAGAATTTGAGTTGGTTCTGAGCTTATGCTCTCAAACTTCACCATGGTTCATGAGAAACAGTTATGCACTCTCTTTCCTCTCTCAAGTAAAATACAGTTCTCTGTTCCATTTGTTCAACTTCTTCAAGAAAAACATTCAGGCATCCTTGTCCTTATCTCAAATGGAAATGTAGAAAGCTTCTGGAGCTTCCAGATTTTTTTCTTTCTCTTTCATCTCCCTACTGGCGAGTTCATGCACTACTCACATAGACATATTTTAAAGCATGGAGCCAGCCCTAAGCTCTGAGTACCACAGATGCCCAGGACCAAAAGTCAAACTCATCTATTGTGAGAGAGAGGACATCTTACCTCTCCTGGAGGGTAAGGTTGAGATGAAACTGACAGCTCTTTGATGAAACTCTCCCACTGACATCCAACACCTATTCTTGGCCCCTCCACTTCTTTATAGGTTGGAGGTAAATGATCAGCTCAGCTAAGGATCTAGGCCATTTTCTTTGCAAGTCCTACCTAAATGATCCAGACCTTCTCTTCAGAATGTTGGAGCAGTTGACATAGCATCTCAAAGGCCTCAGCTGAAACAGAAAGAGAAAAGATCCAACTTAAAATTGTGTTACTTACATATGCAGTTACACAATACATTCTTTATCCTAAGAATTTTCTATGTATTATTTCATAACAACATTATATGGAATATTATTAATATAACCTAGTCACAAATGAGGAATCTAGGTAAGATAAACTAGGTAACTTGCCAAGGCCATATAGTTTAGAAAGAAGTGGCAGATCTGGGATTAAAATCTGCAACCCTAATTTTTCTTTTCGTTCTCAAAATTCAATCTGTTGAACTATCATTCCTAGGTTAGTTATTTTAGGCATCAAATGCTAAAACCACAAAGAAGTAAGTTGTATCTGAAGTTGTTAACACGGTGTATATGTGTGTGTGTGTGTGTGTGTGTATGTATACGTATTTACATACAGATGGAAATACATGTACATATATGTACAAATAAATATGCATATATGTATTTCCTTTTTTCTAAGTCACAGCCTTTCCTCCTATATTTCCACATATTATAAATGTGAGTCCTTCTTAGAATCAGTGTACACTCTTCCTTAAAAAAATAGTACCTCTTTTCTCCAAAACTATCATAAATAAATTAATGTTATATTTGACAATTTCTCATCTTAGAATCCAAAACATATCAGGATCAATGAATCACTCAAAGAGAGACTCTATGAATACAAGTGTGCATTGACCCATTCTTGATGCAAAAAAAATATCAAGGATCAAGAGGAGATAATTAACATTAAACACACTCTTACAAGCGTCAGTGGCCAATTGAATGCATTCTTAGGGTTAGATCAATTTAAAAAACAACAAAAACCCTTAAAGGTTTCTTTTGAAATATGTTATCTTTGAACACATAGCTTTGCAGAGTTTGAAAGAGAAAAGAATATAAAACTAGTTCTTGTTAGTGTAAAAGTAGTGTATTCTGCTCATTATCCATTGATTAATTCAACAGATACTGCAGTTAAATGTATGATATTATGCAAGTCAGAACCAATAGTCTTAAAGATTGGGCAAGGAAAAAAAAAATTCAAGCTTTTCAGCAGGCCCGTATGAAAATCGACATGCTTAACCAGAAAAGAGACATGTGAACAACTCCTTATATTTTTGATATTTATTTTAATTTTACCGAAATACAGTTACAAGTTCATTAATTTTATCTTAACTAGTTGGCTTTAAGAATATAAACAATGCAAGACCCCCTTTATTTTAAAGGTGTGGGTACTGCA
>NC_037673.1:87865479-87880479 GCF_003255815.1 Theropithecus gelada | reverse complement strand
AACTCCACAAACGAAAAATGGAAGAGTTTTCCTAAATCATTGCTTTGATCCTGTTATCCCTTAGCTCAAGAAGTTTCAGTTGCCCCCCTCCTTCTTTGCTTAGGACTATGGTCTTGATAATTTTTGATCATTCAATTCCAGTTTGGGGGAAATATATACACACACACACACACACACACACACACACACACACATATATTAAACATACATCCAGATGTATAATTCTCTCTAAATTATATATGTGTAGCTACTGAGTATGTGCAGTTAATACAAAGTTTTATTTGTTTATCATATGATTGTTATATTGAGGAAAATAAATGTTAAAAACTTGTTTTTACGATTGTTTCCTCAATGGTTCATCATTTGCAAATAGAAAACAACTCATTTTTTGGAGATGACTGACTCAGAGAATAACCTTTAAACCCCACATTCTTGCTTTCTAGGACCAGAATGGGGGTTCCTCTTTTTCTTTCCTACTAATTTTCCATACTACTTCTGTCCATAATCCCTTTGTACTACACCAACTAGTTTCAAATTCTTTTAGTTTGAGTTGAATTTCTTTTGTATAGTTTTTCTTCAACATTTTAATGATTATTATAGCCTTAAGAAAAAAGTATATAGAAAAATTATTGAATATCTTTAATGAATTAATTGTGTTGCAAAGATAATTCAGAGCTCTCCAAGAAGCTTACTTGGCTACATTTATGGATATATTTAATGTACTTCTAAATATTCTCTCTCTTGAGAATTTTGCCTCTGACCTTCAAAAAATAATCTTTCTTCTTCAGCAATCCTCTTTCTCTTTCCTCTCTTTTTCTTCCATTCTTTATTCCTTAATTCAAACATATGCACATCCATGCAGTTAAAATTTAAAGGTAAACATTCTACTAGTACTTATATAAGTCAGGCTGAGTCATTAAATGCCAACTAGATTGGCTTGGCAGAGTCTCACATAATAGAATCACAAAAATGTATGCAATAGAAAAAGTAATATGTGGCATTTTGAAAATATTATGCAATAAACACTACACTGTAAGTTTTGTTTGCTTATCATGTGACATTTATGTTTAGGAAAAGAAATATGAGCTGTTTTTAGATATTTTACTGATTTAGCTTTGAAACAAAAGATTTTCTACTAGAAATAATTTCAATGTTCTTAATCATTTACTTTCCGTTTTTCAGGAATCTCTGCAGTCAGCAGTCTGTTGTCCATTGCCTGAAAAGCACTGTTTTATATATTTTGCTCAGATTTCTAGTTATTTAAGGTAGGAGGGTAAATCTCATTCCTGTTTTTCAATCATGGCTGGTAGCAGAAGTTCCTGATTTATTTCTGCATTTGTTTCAGTTTAAAAAAAAATGAAGAGAATAAATCCCAATTCACAAAGAACTGTAGTTATAGAATTATTGTATTAGTCCATTCTCGCACTGCTATAAAGAACTACCTGAGACTGGGTAATTTATAAATAAAAGAGGTTTAATTGGTGCATGGTTCCACAAGCTGTACATGAAGCATGGCTGGGGAGGCCTCACGAAACTTAGAATCAAGGCTTAGGGTGAGGGGAAAGCAAGCACGTCCTACATGGCTGGAGCAGGAGGAAGAGAGCACATGGGGAGGTGCTACACACTTTTAATCAACCAGATCTCCTGAGAACTCACTCAATATCACAAGAACAGCAAGGGAGCAATCCTCTCCCATGATCCAATTACCTCTCACCAGGCCCCTTCTCTAACACTGGGGATTACAATTCTACATGAGATTTGGGCAGGGACACAAATCCAAATCATATCATTTTAATCCTGGCCCCTCCCAAATCTCATGTCCTTCTCATGTTGCAAAATACAATCATCCCTTCTCAACAGTCCCCCAAGTCTTAACTCATTTCAGCATTGACTCAAAAGTCCACGGTACAAAGTCTGATGAGACGAGGCAAGTCCCTTTCACCTATGAGAGAGTCAGCCTGTTCTTTGAAGCTTTGAGGCCAGGCATTGACCTCTCTTTATTAGTGAAAGTTCTTGATGGCATTATCTTCTAATTGAAGGCTCTTTTGTCTACATAGAAAATCTATTGTTTAATGTAGGTACATTCATCAAAGATTTTAACTGGATCTTCTGGATAGGTTGCTGCAGTTTCTGTATCAGCACTTGCTTCTTCACCTTGCACTTTCATGTTTTGGAGATGGCTTCTTTCTTTAAGCCTCATGAACCAACCTCTGCTAGCTTCAAATTTTTCTTCATCAGCTTCCTCATCTCTTTCTTTCAGCATTTGTGGAACTGAAGAGAGTTAGAGTCTTATTCTGGATTAGGCTTTGGATTAAGGAAATCTGGCTTGTTAGACCTTCTGTCTAGACCATTCAAACTTTCTTCACATCAGCAATAGGAGTTTTTCACTTTTTTATCATTTGTGTGCTTGCTGGAGGAGCACTTTTAGTTTTCTTCAATACATTTTCCTTTGCATTCACAAATTGATTGTTTGGCACAAGGGACCTAGCTTTCAGCCTGTATTGGTTTTTGATATGCCCTCCTTACTAAGCTTAATAATTTATAGCTTTTGCTTTAAAGTGAGAGAGATGGGATTCTTCCTTCCATTTGAATGTTTAGAGGTCATTGTAGGGTTATTAATTAACCTAATTTCCATAATATTGTGTCTTAGGTAATCAGGAGATCTAAGGAGATGGAGGGAGATGGGAATGTCCAATTGGTGGAGCAGTCAGAATACACAGAACATTTACTGTGCAAGTTTGCCATCTTATATGTCCTGCTGGCACAGTTCGGGTGCCCCAGTACAATTACAATACAATACAATTACAAAACAACATGAAAGATCACTGATGACAGATAACTATAACAGATATATTAATAATAAAAAGTTTGAAGTACTGTGGGAATTACCAAATGTGACACAGAGACACAAATTGAGGACATGCTGTTAGAAAAAGAGCACTGATAGACTTGCTAGATGCAGAATTTCTATAATTTCTATAAACCTTCAATTTGTAAAAAGCATAATACAAAGTACAATAAAATAAAGTGCAATGAAATGAGGTATGTCTATATTTTTATATTACATACTAAGCACTTGGTGGGGTGCGTGTCACACAGGAAATAGTCATGTATTATTGGGGAATAAATGAGCAAAATAATCACATAAAATATACTTTTGCTGTTTGTTATGGTTTATATTACCTTTACTTTTTCAATATTAGAACTATCACAGACAGAAATTCTGGCCATTTTTCTAAACTGAAAGTACTTGGAGGGGAAAAACATTCCTATTATATTTTTGAATCATTGAATTTCTGTCTTCACCAGTATATAGAAAGTATTTAGATTGGTGCAAAAGTAATTGTGGTTTTTGCCCACGCAAGTAAGGCCAAAAATTGCAATTACTTTTGCACCAACCTAATACATATAAAATTTGTTACAATCGAATGGTATCCAAGTATCTCACTCTGCAGATGAGGTAACTCGGGCCAGGGAATACAAACTAGTTGTAATTATACTAGGTTGCCTGAGTCCTGTTCCAGCTCCCACTCACTCATTCAGCAAAGAATTGTGAACTCCTATTTTCTGCCTACTATTTTCAAAGTTAAAATTATTGACAATCCTGTAATGGGTAATTGCTGGTCATGGTTTGATAGTCTGGACTGACCTTTCAAATTTAAAGAAAACACTGTACAGAACTACATTCAGTATCATACTCAGCATGCTGAGTAATTTTGCTTGGGTTGATTAGGTTTAATATTTTAGAATAAAAGACATTTCTAATGAAGCCTACATTAAGTAAACCCTCGTTAGGTCAAATTTTATTAAGTTTATGTTAATTAAGACCTTTATTGGAATACCACCTTATTCTTTTTTTTTTTTTTTTTTTGAGACGGAGTCTCGCTCTGTTGCCCGGGCTGGAGTGCAGTGGCCGGATCTCAGCTCACTGCAAGCTCCGCCTTCCGGGTTCACGCCATTCTCCTGCCTCAGCCTCCAGAGTAGCTGGGACTACAGGCGCCCGCCACCTCGCCAGGCTAGTTTTTTGTATTTTTTAGTAGAGACGGGGTTTCACCATGTTAGCCAGGATGGTCTCGATCTCCTGACCTCGTGATCCGCCCGTCTCAGCCTCCCAAAGTGCTGGGATCACAGGCTTGAGCCACCGCGCCCGGCTCCACCTTATTCTTAAAATAATTATTTTTAGAAGCATAAGAAAACGGTTTCCGGCAACTTTTTAAGAAGAAAATGTCTCCGTTAATGAAACTTATCTCTTTCTAGATCTTTTTGAGAAAATATGTCTCCTACAACAAAGATTAACTTAAGTAGTAACAATTAATAAACTAAATTTTAAAAAGTGGTGGCAGAGGCCTTAGAAACGTAAAGAAAACTCTAGAAAAGCTTGTATACCAAATAAATTAGGAAGCTACATTGCTGACAGAGGCAACAGCTGGATAGGAGTCCAAAGGGAAGGAGGCTTGGTCCTATTATTGGCTACTATTGATCTAATGACTTAATATTGGCTTGGGAATTGATGTTTGTGACTGACCATTGATCTTTTCACTTCACAGTGGATTCTTGAGAGTAATATATGGTTCTTAATCATCTGAGTATTCATAATATCTGGCTCTGCATTAATACATAAACAACTTACTGAATGAATAAATGAATGGATGGACAACAATATGAAAATGCATAGTTTTTTTTCCTATAGGAGTAGTTAAATTTTGAGTCAGCTTCCATTATGTACATACTCAACCTGAATAGTAGTTTCAGTAACATGTTAAAAGTAAATGTTGGCCAGACGCGATGGCTCAAGCCTATAATCCCAGCACTTTGGGAGGCCAAAGTGATTATTGTATCACTTATTTGTGATTATTGTATCACAGCCTTACAAATATTCAATTGTTTGTGTAGATCAAAATAAGAATCAAAGGGGTAACAGCCTTATTTGCAACATTTTAGATTTTTATTAGGAGGAAATATTACTGTATTCCTTATGCAATTAACATCAATTCAAATGCTTTAAAATGAGAATTATTAGTAGAATGGAAAATTGTAACAAACCTTCAATGTACAAGAGGAAAAGAGATAGGTTTTAAGTAAATTATTTATTTTTTCCTAATGAGAGCAAAATTAATTGTTTTAGCAATGATTAAATCAGGATATAGATGAATAGCACTAAATTCTAAATAGAATTGGGGTGAGTAACAATGTTACTCTTGGGAAGGGACCTAGAGGTAGGCCAGGGATTGCAGTTTCTGTTACTCTGTTCCTGTTCATTGTCATTTGAATGTCCCCTCCTCCCCAAATAGGCACATACTTACGTTTTCAACTGTGAAACTATTAATAGTTTTTACATAATCTTAATGAGGTACATACCCCTAGAGGTGGCCAAAGAGTTTTGAATTACATGTCTTAACTAATAAACGAAACGAAAACATTTGACACAGCATAACCCTTTAGTAACATGCGAGTCATCCATGTTTGGGCAAATCTCAGAAAACTGGCATCCAGCTACTTCCACCTACAAAAAGAGACAGGATGGAAAAAGAAAAAAAAAAGCTCTGCTGGGCACTGCATTAGCCAAACTCATCCTGAAATTAGTATTTATTATCACTGTCCCAAATAATTCTTAAAACTCTGATTCTTAATATATAACTCTATTAGAAGGCAATCAAAATGAAGTAAAATGATTTAACTCCACCAGCAATGGTCCTCTGTCTGTGGTCACTGGTTATCATTCTGGATGTACTATTTATCCAAGAGTAATTTCTAAATTGACTATCATATGCACAGCTTGGGGGCTTGCATGTTTGAGGCTTGAGGGAGAGTGGATACTGATGTGTGTGTGTGGGGGGGAGGGGCATGGAATTCTAAGTATATAGTTCATTAATCTATTTTCTTCAACTTTCTGTTAACAATTCTATCATAATTTAATGCAGATGCAAATAATTTCTTTAAAAAATGAGAATGCCAGTTTTGAGCTCATGCAATATCAGGGATCTGGCATCTGAACAGGAGGCTTTCTACCACCAGTTTATTGCTCTCCTATAATCAGTCTACCTCCATCAGCAAGTCTTTTTAGAGAGTCAGTGACCCATTGATAGGTGCACTCATGGTGTACACAGCACTATTGTTTAACACTGTGAAATTCTGCCTGCCAGACGGTGCCATAGGGAAACAGCATCACTGGCAGGTGGCTGGTTTGCCTTGATGTTTCGATACCTATTTCTGGCGAAGATTCTTTCCCCTTTCTATTTTGCTATTTTCTCTCTTACAAAAAGCTGTCTTCCCAAGAGCCTTCCACCGATGTCATGAACCAGAGTTCATTTCTGTCAGTTCTCAGGTTGATCGCCTATCACAGAGTAATGTCCAAACATGAGAAATTGTGATAATTAAACTTCTTTTTTTTTCTTTGCACAGAATAACTAATTGTAAAAATTGGCAGTCAGCCTGCCATTTGAAAGTGAAGAAAACATCTTGTTTTAACATCTGAGCAGGGATTTTTTTTGTAATCTGTAAACAATTGGACCATATGTAGTGTGATGGGAAACATGAAGGCTGTGATAGAACATCATTGAAGGAACCTTGTGTTTAATCGCTGTTCTTTGATTCACTGAAATAGAAATTAGCTTTTTAGTTCTGGGCTTTATCATGATTTTAAAGAGACAGTTTTTATTAAAAGATCAGACCATACTGACAATTTACCAAGTGATGACCAAGAGAGGAAAGGGAATTTCAATGTTTTAAATGTAAATATGTTTTAAAGACACCTAAACAGGTAACAGATGTAGCCATGGGCTTTTACAGCCTTTGTTTTGGCCAGCAATTCACTTCAGGGATACAAAGAATCTTCACACAATATGGTTCAACTCTTAGAAGGTGAATTTTTTTTCCTAAATAAATTCTGTGGATGAAACTGAAGTCAAGCAAAATTACCACCACTGATTAAGTTAAAACTTAAAAAAGTAAGATATGCTCTCTCCTAATTTTGCTGTATTTTCCAGCTCATTATGTATATAGCATGGACAAATTAACTATGGTGTTAAAAAAGGGTGACTGTTGAAATCCAGAATAACTGTTGAAATACTTGTATCTTATAATACATAATTATATGTATCATTATCTTATGATACATAAGGTATATATGGTATTACAGATACCATGATTACACTTCTTTACATTCAGTTGATGATACTAAAGAAAAATAACATGACCAAGTGAATTTTGAAATAATTACAAGGGGAACCATCTGTATCATTGTATAAAAAGGAAAACCTTTGAAGCAGAAACAGAGCTAGATTCTCTGCCTGACTCACCATTAGCTGGACTTCAAGTTTGCTGACTAACTTTATCTTTCTGTGCCTTGGTGTCCTTTTCCCTAAAATTGGCTGATTAGATCAGGTCAGTGATTTTTTAAAAGAAGAGGAATTGAGACCAATCAGAATCACCTGAAGAACTTTTGCAAAACATTGCTGGGGGAGAATGCCTCATTTCACTTCTTATTTTTTTCCTTATCTGTCCCCAGAGTCATGCAGGGTGAGCCATTCTTGCCGCTGAGAAGTATGTCATATCTGAGAACAACTGACCCAGATAATTGCTCAGAAAGGGTATATTTGAGATTATTGAAGACTTAAAAGCATCTCATTATTAAATGTGCTATATCATGTTTTTCACTTTAGGCTCCAAGTGTTTTTGACTTGATAAAGTTTTGTTGTGTTAATTTTCATCACTTTAATCTTTTATTGGATCATTTTCCCACATTAAATTTAAATAGGAAGAACATATGTACTGATGTTTTGCCATAAACTCTGATGTGCCTCAACTGGCTTCCAACTTCAGTCTATTCTGGAAGGCTGTACTTACAGGTCTCAGCCAGCAAGCTGAAACTGACAAAGGAGCGTTCCACTTCTCTGCTGTAAAAGTTGTACTTACCTTGTTTTCATGAAACCAACCTCCGTTTCCAAGGAAACAAGAACAAAAAGGCAGTTGGCAGCTAGCATCTGGGACTTAGAAGAACTCTCACATGTCAATTTCAACTGCTGGCTGCCGGCTGAAACATAAAGATGTGGGGTATTAAAATCACCTTCAGACTTGTAACATACAACAGAACATTAAGTTTTTTTCCTAGTGTTTAAATAATCAAGTTTAATAGCAAACCATTTAAAATATCTTTTGAAATACTATAACAGATATTACAATCATTAAAAATAATTTAATAAAAAAACTTAAGTTTTATTTAAAAACAGTAGGCACATATATTACAGAGATATTTTCTCAGTTTTACACCATAAATTTTTGCACTTTCTCCCTTTTACTTAATCATTTTACTTTCTCCTTTTTTATAATGATTCATATGGTGCCAACTCCTTACTCCTTTTTCTTGTTTTATGATTCATGCAAAATATCCAGATATTGTCTGTTTTATCCATAAAGCTTTGTGGCCATGTTTAGTGTTTTAATAAAGCATTTTAATGATGAAACATGAAAATTCACATTGTAATTTTTCTCTTAAAAATAGAATTTCATGATTCTAGGCTTGGATACCCACATTAACACAATCTGCTTCTTCCGAATAGCACTTGTTCATTTCACATGAGTATGCACTTCAGAGTTCACTGCGGTCCTCATCATTCCATGCAGTTTCCAGGCCGTCTGTTTCATGGCTTTTAGATATGTTTGAGTTTTTAGACTCTAGCTAAAAGACAAACCTGGTTGGTATGCAAGATTTGCACAGGAATGGGATAAGATACATTTTGTCTGGAAAACAGAAACTTGTGAACATTCTTTAGACACATGTATTTCTATGAAATGATGAATAATTTCTAAGAAAATGGAATTTCAAATTAATACTTATACTCTATCTTGGTTTATATTATTTTATATTATCCTACTATTTAATTACCAGCTTTAAGTTAAAAATGTAGGTCTTTTAGAATTTCCCTCTTTTGACTGTTTTGTCACTTTGCAGTATACTAATGTCCTTTGAAATCCAGGATGCTTGTGAATAGATATTCGTAGGTGAAATATTATGAAAAACTGTACAGGAAGTAATTTATCAGATTTGTGACATGGACTTATTTCATTACATTTTATCAGTACCCCATTCGTAATGGGCTCTAAGGATAAATTTGTACAATTTTGGAAAGTGTCGTTAGACTTCTGCAATTAAATATGCTTACTTTTTACAAAATACAAATATGATCAACAGTAAGATAATAAACTTAGGAAGGAACATTTTTATTGTAACTTCACCTAATTTCTGTATTCCTAAATCTGTACTTGTAACAATCTTTTATTGTATTTTCTTTTCTTGGTGCAACATTCCAGTAATTTACATTTTTCACTTGTAAATTCAGATAATGTTTAATATTTTCACGTTTGGGGAGTAGGCATATGAGATGCTCATGATCAACATCTTTTGCTACTGTTGGAAAGTCAATTTAGGGGGCCAGGTGCAGTAGCTTATACCTGTAATCCCAGCACTTTGGGAGGCAGAGGTGGGGGATCACGAGGTCAGAAGATTGAGACCAGCCTGGCCACCATGGTAAAACCTCGTCTCTACTGAAAATACAAAAATTAGCTGGGCATGGTGGCTTGCGCCTGTAGTCCCAGCTACTTGGGAGGCTGAGGTAGGAGAATCGCTTGAACCCAGGAGGCAGAGGTTGTAGTGAGCCGAGATTGTGCCACTGCACTCCAGCTTGGGCAACAAGAGTGAAACTCAGTCTCAAAAAAAAAGGTATACTTAGGGGAAACACCATGAGCACTTGCTTCAAGGCCATAATAAAGACTACTCAAGAAATAACTGCAAAGAATTGATAATATTATAAGTGATAAAATTTATCTCCTAAGTTGGAGAAACCTCCAAAGTTGAAAAATATTGCAAACTTTACTCCAAAATACAGTCAAATTAAAAAATAAAACCTAATCCCAATATTACTGTGTTTAGATATTTTAGCTGATATGTAAATCACTTACCATAAAATTCACCATTTAAAAATGTACAATTTGTGGTTTCAGTATATTCACAATGTTATATAACCATCACCTCTAGCTGAAGGATTTTTTTTTTGTAACCCTAAAAATAAAACCCTTACTCATTATCAGCTACTCTCCATTCCCTTCCTCCATTCTCTGGCAACAGTTTACTTATTTTCTTTCTGTATGTATTTGCCTATTCTGGATATTTCATGTAAATGAATGATATTTCATGTAAATGAAAGGTAATATGTGACCTTTTGCATTTGGCTTCTTTCATTAAGCACGGTATTTTCAAGGTTCATCCATGTTGCAGCATATAGTATATCAGTACTTTGTTCCTTTTTATGTTGCATAAAATTCCATTTCATGAATGTAATAAATTATATTTGTCCTCTCATCTGTTGATAGAATTTTCTGTTGTTTCTAATTTTTGGCTATTATGAATAATGTTGATATGAACATTCACGTACATTTTGGTGTGAACATATGTTTTTGATTCTCTTGGGCATACACATAGGATTCGATTGCTGGGCCATATGGTAATTCCAAAATATTATTTTAATTGAAATAATACAAACAATTTTTTGTAATGTTGGAAATGAGACAGAAGGTAGAAGAGTATACAATTTTACCCAAAAAAATGCTCTTATAAGCTTATTAATAACAACAAAACTCAAACAAACACCTGTCAAGTATAGTTGTTTGTAGAGTGATGCTTCTCTTTGTTTCTGTTTGCATTTTTGATCCTATTTATATATAAGATTTTAGTAACAAGCGATTTAGCATCATATATTACTCAGAAATCAGATGTGTTAATTTCATATTAAGTTTTGAAAATATAAAAAGATAGGCTCAAAATATTTAGATAAATTAGAAGCAGAGACATTATGAAGCCTAGTAGTATTATACACTAGTATCTAGAGTCAAAGGTCATAATTAACATCTAACATAAGAAGGAAATTATTTTATTTTAAATACAGAAACCAAAGGTATAAAGTGTTCATAAGAAAACACTTCTCATTTTCTTCTACTACTCATTGTCAGCACACATGGTTATTGTGAAAATGCTTCAAATCTGCTATTTCATTGAAATAGAAAATTTAGCCTAGTTTTTGTACTGATTTGTTTATTTTTCTGTAATAATAATAATATGTACCCGAGATTGGATTTTCAGACTTCTCTCTCTCTCTCTCTCTCTCTCTGTGGTTGTGTGTGTGTGTGTGTGTGTGTGTATGGATATAAAGTATGAGTTTATACTTTAGAGTATATACACAAACATACGACTATAATATGAGTATTTGTATTAATATTATTCAAATATATATCTCCAAATCATCTTCAGGGAATATGTTTTTAGAATATCCCTTGTTCAATAACCCAGATTCTAAACATTGGCTGTGTTAATTTTAGCACTGATCACTATTACTACAACTTTTTTTTCTCACTTAGTTATTTTAGTATTACCTTAATAGAGACTCTCACTTTCCCTAGATCTGAGAGTTCCTCCTTTGTTTGAGGTATCATCTTAGTTCACTTTAATAATAGCTATACTCTAGACATCCCTTTAAAATAAAGTATGCTCTCCACCCTTGGTATTTTCGAATTACTGTTGTTGTTACTATTATAATTTCTACTTCGACTACACTTATTACTACTTTTGCAATGAAGCAAGAGGTTGCCAATCCCACCTATGGGTCCTAAGATGTGTAATTCTGTATGCAACCTGATTTGCTTCCCTGGCCACATATATTCTTTTTATTGGAATTTGGGACCTGAATTCGGCATATGTTTATTCCATGTGAGTACAGATTCTGTAAGATTATAGGGACTCGTGGCTTGAGGATGCCTTTTTGGAACAGCCGTCACTACCGAGTGGACAGTTGCTCAGAGAACTACAAAGATAAACAATTATGCTGACCACAAAAGGAAGATCAAGTGAGTAGTGGACTAACAAATAGAAAGTTCCTGTGAGTACTGATATTGCATTTCATTTATGAAAGACACTGCTGTCTTCACTAACAAAGACTGTATCCTGTGTTTTTTCTTTGTTTTAACTTAAATTACTTTGCACTGATTTCTGTTTCTTGAGGTTAAATATTCCTTAAGACTACACTTAATGGAGCTTAATTATACTTTTACAATTTGTGAGTTAATTGGTTTACTCTTGGTTAAATTTCTATTTTCTTTATAAATTTTCAAAGCTTTATCAACAGTTTGTTTTCACAAGGGACTTTTGGGGTTCATTAAACTGTTTTATATCTTGATTATGGTAGTGGTTATATAATTCTATGCATTTGCCTAAATTTATAGAACTGTATGCTAAAAATAGTTAATTTTACTGTATGCAAATTTAATTTAATTTTTTTTTTTTTTTTTTTTTTGAGATAGAGTCTCATTCTTTTGCCTAGGCTGGAGTGCAGCGGTGCAGTCTCAGCTCATCACAACCTCTGTCTCCCCGGTTCAAGCAATCCTCCTGCCTCAGCCTCCCAAGTAGTTGGGACTACAGGCGCACACCATCATGCCAGGCTAATTTTTGTATTTTTAGTAGAGACTGGATTTCACTATTTGGCCAGGCTGGTCTTGAACTCCTGACCTCATGATCCACCTGTTTTGGCCTCCCAAAGTTGTAGATCCCAAAGGAATTACAGGCGTGAGCCACATAAAAGTATTCTTAAAGTATGCTTTTTAAAAAGATAATTGAATATACTATCATATAATTTTGATGTCTCTATCAGATATCTGATAGATCAAGGAAATATGAAATCAGAATTATCAATATAATTATCACTTTTTTGTTTTAGGATATAAGCGTCATGAAAACAGGCCATTGTCTTTATGCTTTGTTCTGATACTTAGCTCATTGTAGACACTCAAGAAATGTCATTGAATGAATGAATTAATTAATTCTTGAACATTATAGGGTATGTAATAATGGCTGTCAGATATTAAATGCCCATCAGTCAAAATATCAAACACACTGTTGAATAATATATACAATTTTTTTACCACATGTTTTAAACTTTAAAGACACACGGTAGGTATCAATACCAGTTTCCACTTATTTATTTTTGGACCTTTAAGATTCACCATATCATCTCTCTCAAAACCCTGGGCTCAGATGATCCTCCAACCTTGGCCTCCCAGAGTGTTGGAATTGCAGGTGTGAGCCACCGTGCAGGCTGTTGTGTAAAAGTAAAACAAACGAACAAACAAAAGATTCTGACCACAATTCCTCACAATGTGGCTTAGAAAATCACTCGTATCCAGCATGTACTTTCTTGTCACCATATTTTCCTTGTTATTCATTCAACACATGCTAACTCGTTTCTAACTATGCATCAGATAATGCACTGGTCCCATAGGATGTGGAATACAATGGAATGTCAAGTTCATGCTTCAGAAATCTTGATACTGAGAGTTAATTTTTGTCTAAGTACTACTTCAGTTATATTCATTTGAATAATATCCATGTACCCCCTTGTTTATTCCGCACCATAAAGCTATAAAGTAAATATACATATAGACCTTATAAATGAAAAGGTAGAATAATTCATGTTCAGATGACAAATGCCCTGACTCCCAAACCCATTCTAATATGAAGGGACTCATTCAAAATGTCTCTGGCTGTGATCTGTTGTTGTTGTCATTTCTTTTTAAGATTACCCCTGCCAAAATGACTTAATCTTTCCTTAGTCTAAGCTCTCATTTTACTTATTCTTTAGCTTAATTAAACATTACATTATATTTACTAAATGTCTACCATGTGCAGGAACATAGTATTCTCCATGGTACGCAGATTGACTTGTCATCATTAACTCATTTAGTAATAGATTATATGTTCCCAATAAAATAAAGTGGAAAATAGAGATTTTCCATACAATCCCTTCCCCACACATGCATAACCTCCCTTATTATCAATATCTCCCATCAGAGTGGCACATTTGTTACAAATGATGATGAAGCCACACTGACACTTCATTATCACCCATAGTCCATAGTTTACATTAGGTTTCACTCGTGGTGTTGTACCTTCTATGGGTTTGGACAAATCTATAATAACATGTATCTACCGTGAGAGTATTATACAGAGTAGTTTCACTGTCTTAAAACGCCTCTGTGCTCCTCCTGTTCATCCATCACTCTCCACTAACCTCTGGCAACTACTGATATTTTTTTACTGCCTTCATGGTTTTGTCTTTTCCAGAATATCATGTATTTGGAATCATACAGTACATAACCTTTTTAGATTCACTTTTTAAATTTAATAATATGCATTTAAGTTTCCTCCATGTCTTTTCATGGCTTAATAGCTCATTTCTTTTTAGTGTTGAATAATATTCCATTGTCTGGATGTGCCTAGATCCCGTTTATGTATCTATTCTCTTACTGAGGGACTCCTTGGTTGCTTCCAAGTTTTGGTAATTAAGAATAAAGCTGCAAGGCCGGGCGCAGTGGCTCAAGCCTGTAATCCCAGCACTTTGGGAGGCCGAGACGGGCGGATCACGAGGTCAGGAGATCAAGACCATCCTGGCTAACATGGTGAAACCGCGTCTCTACTAAAAAGTACAAAAAACTAGCCGGGCGAGGTGGCGGGGGCCTGTAGTCCCAGCTACTCTGGAGGCTGAGGCAGGAGAATGGCGTGAACCTGAGAGGCGAAGCTTTCGGTGAGCTGAGATCCGGCCACTGCACTCCAACCTGGGCGACAGAGCGAGGCTCTGTCTCAAAAAAAAAAAAATAAATAAAATAAAAAAATAAAGCTGCAAGGCCGGGCGCGGTGGCTCAAGCCTGTAATCCTAGCACTTTGGGAGGCTGAGACGGGAGGATCATGAGGTCAGGAGATCGAGACCATCCTGGCTAACCCGGTGAAACCCCATCTCTACTGAAAAAATACAAAAAACTAGCCAGGCGAGGTGGCGAGCACCTGTAGTCCCAGCTACTCGGGAGGCTGAGGCAGGAGAATGGCGTAAACCCGGGAGGCGGAGCTTGCAGTGAGCTGAGATCCGGCCACTGCACTCCAGCCTGGGCGACAGAGCGAGACTC